>NC_069506.1:319399720-319569760 GCF_027579735.1 Bombina bombina
CATATATCAACCTATAGATCCCCAATGTCACCTATGTCCCCAAACGCTGAGTTCTTGGGTGGATTGGATTATGCTAAAACTACTACAACACATCCCGAAATAGGATACACAATTCCCATACACAAACTGCTGGACGGTAAAAAAGTGAAACCACGACAGGACCTCACACCCTATTTGAATGGGGCATTCTCTAAATGGCTTAAATATGAACAATTGCTACACCTAATAGATACATCCGAACACAGATGGGACTAGACTAGACCCCCAACACCCTTTGAATCACATTGTACGTCACAAAATAAACTTAGGCACTCCTTATCGCTAGCAAAAGCCATATTACTAGCCAACAACGCGACAGATATGCCGACCTTCACACACAAATGGCAGTTAGAACTGAAAACTGACTTAGACAGACAGGCGTGGAAACGCATTTTCCACTACACTAAAATCTCATCCACCTCAACAAAGATGATAGAACTAAATTACAAAATCATAACAAGGTGGTATCTCACACCTACTCGATTAAAAAGTATATACTCTAACACCTCAGACAAATGCTGGAGGGGTTGTGATCAAAAGGGAACGATGTTACACATGTGGTGGGAATACCCTGTCCTACACCCCTTTTGGTGCCACACTGAATCACTATTACAAACTCTATTCGACTTTCCATTCAAGCTAGAACCCACAACAGCAATACTGAATCTACTACCGAGAAAAGTAGGATATTTAAGCCAACGTCTAATACAGTTCGTCCTCAATTCGGCCAAAACACTAATAGCTAGGAAATGGAAAAACCCAATAGCCCCTACTTGGACTGAACTGATATCTCATGTTGATGACACACTTGTCCTAGAAGAGTACAGCTACTATAGAACCCAAAAACTAGATACATTTCTAGACATTAAATTCTATTGGGAATCCATTAGACCCACATTTATAACACAAATTAGACCAGCTTACGACAGTTCACAAGTGGAGTTCATACCTCAGACCCACGACGACTCAACATAATAAAATGATATAGATTGTACTGATTGGTTTTAGAAGTAAAAACGATGAGACTTCATCTTGTAACACCCGGAATCAAGGTAACTGTATTGCAACCTGTATGTTCTGTATTGTTTGTGATATTGTATTGTTCGTTGTATATAACACTAATAAAAATGATTATACAAAAAAAAATAAAAAATTGTATAACAGCACCATCTATTGGTTGAAAGTTCCTGGACATTGTGTAACACAGCGCCATCTATTGGTAGAAGGTTCATCACCAAAATGTGTACAGTGGAAAAAATACTTCTTTGCATATATTTTTTCATAGGGTGACAATTCATATGTGTGGTTGTGAGTTTTATCGTTTATGCCTCCCCGAATCCTCCTTCCCTTTGTTAGAGTTATATTTTATTATTATGTTCTTGTCTATATGTTTTCCTTATGTTTATGTTTTATGTGGCATGTGTCACCATAAGTTAAATGGTGTGTTGTTAGAGTCTAGTCCAGAGAGAAATAAAGCATTTTGGAACAGTTTGTTTTTCCTGGTTCTTTCATGAATTCCAGTGACTGAGTCTGACCACCTTTTTTTGGCTTCACTTTCCAAAATCATCAGACTTCAGTGTGAAGTTTATTTTTCAATTATTGTTATATGCTAGACAAATACTGATATACTTCTGAGCAAGAGCACAGTAGGTGAATGTATATTGAAATGCTTGAATAAATGTGATGGTACAGCATTTTTGCATTATTAGTATGCAGAGTTGAATACAAATTTGCCATCATGAGCTACAAAGTGCTTGTCACTGGGGCAGTATCATTACAAAAATAAATTTGCACAATTTTTAAGGGTACATTATGGTACCTTGGCATTGAGGTCCAATTTAGTCACCAAAGGTACATATTTGTCTTTGAAAGGTACAATTTGCAAGGGTACCAATATGTACCCATGTTAAAGGGTACAGCGGGTGTACCTTTGAGGGTATTGCCCCAGTGACAAGCAGTTGTACCCCCAAAGGTACCATTTGTGCACATTTTTTACGACAGTGTACGTTGTGCACATCTCATGTACTTAAAAGGGACAGTCAACACTAGAATTGTGGTTGTTTAAAAAGAAAGAATCCCTTTATTACCCATTCCACAGTTTTGCATAACCAACACGGTTATAGAAATACACTTTTTACCTCTGTGATTACCTTGTATCTATGCCTCTGCAAACTGCCCCCTTATTTCAGTTCTTTTGAAAGACTTGCATTTTAGCCAATCAGTTCTTACTCCAAGGTAACTTCACATGCATGAGCTCAATGTTATCTATATGAAAACGTGAACTAATGCGCTCTAGTGGTCGAAATGCATTCAGATTAGAGGCAATCTTCAAGGTCTAAGAAATTAGCATATGAACCTCCAAGGTTCAGCTTTCAACTAGGAATACCAAGAGAACAAAGCAAAATTGATGATAAAAGTAAATTGGAAAGTTGTTTAAAATTACATTCCCTATATAAATCATTAAAGTTTTTTTGGGACTTGACTGTCCCTTTAAATAATGGAACATAAAACACAAGGGGTACAATCAGTAAACATGCCAGATGCCAGCGAGAATCAGAGATCACAAACTACTGTTCAGATTTAAATATGGAATAAGAGGCGCACATATGGATGCTCTCAAATGTTCCCAAAGGTTTAAGAAACTCATCAAAACTGCCTATCTGACTGAAGACCTTGAGAAACAGAAAAGGCACAAAATTATAATCTCCTTATTCTGCATCATTTGAAAAAGATCTCATAGAACAGAGAATTAGAACATTTAATCCAAACAGCACAAAAAACGATTCTTCTTTTACTAAACACAATAGGTTTCAACTTTACAGGATCACCTTCCTCTGGAGTTTTTATCTTTAGAAAGTTCTCGTGTCTATAGATGGGGGATGATATCCGGTGGGCGGAGCAGTGAGGAGAGGCATGTGAGGTGTGTCGTGGAGGCCTCAACAGCACACTGCTGAGAACGCCAACTCGAGGGCCCTTGGCTAAGTGGCAGTTTGGCTTAGACGGGCAAATCCACTACATGATCTTTGTGGCAGAGCTGGTAAACCACCATCTTTCCAGGAAAACAACCGCTACAGTGTGGATCAAGAACAGCACCCAGCTGGTCTCACCCTGTTGAACTTAGCAGAGGTATAATAGCCGGCTGCGGAAGGATCCTGAGGGGTCTTGGTGGAGGATTGGAGAAGCCGCTCGGCAGCACGGATATCTTAAAAGCAGAGGAAAGAACGCGTCAGGACCAGGGTTGGTCCTGTGTTTACCCCGTGAAGCTGTTCAGCAGCAATAAGCCCTAGAAACCTTTCCAAAGCGGTAATTCTGGGGGCAGTACCGGGACGAGTGCTTTTCAAGTTGGAAACCGCTAAATTGTAAATAAATTGTATTTAGAGGCTCTGGTTATGCAAATTAACATGCATTGGACTGGCTAGAGAAAATTAAAATTAAAAACTAGCTAACCAAAAGTACTAAGCCCTCCAGTGAAGAAACAGTAAAGGTTTCATAAAGGGATAACAGTAATGCTTATGGAGACTGCATAACTGTGTAATCTTTGCAACTTGTATAACTGGATAGCTCTCAGATATAGCCAAGTTAATAATTGGGGGATTGTATCATAGTTGCACAATAAATGCACCATAAACAGGGCCGTCTTTATTACTGACTGGACCCTGGGCAAACATTTTCTTGGGCCCCCCCCCCCCCCATGCAATTTCGCTCTCCACCCCAATATACCAAAAAAACAACTAAATCACTGCTGGGCTAATCATTAAAAAAAATTGCAATATGTGAAACTGGACCTAAGCAGTACTAATAAGTAAATAAATATATAAATTCCTCCCCTCTGGATTAATTTAATATGCTTTTGAATGTGATTCTGGTGTGAGGTTAGCTGGTTAAAGAGATTTAGGGCAGCCAACAGGAGCAAAGCAAGGTAAAGACTGAGGCGGAAGCATAGAGGTGCAGACAGATATAAGTTTACTGACTGGAACAGTAGAACTACTATGGGAAGCTGTAAAATCTGAAACAGAGAGAAATAAAAACTATAAAAATAAACCTTACCTTAATGTGTGAAGTATCAGCATGACACTATACATCAGCCACAGCAGCACATGTCACTACTTTGCTAGGAACAAGTTCCCTCTCATCCTGCACTAGACAATGCTGCATGGGGGACGGGCATGTGTACACTCACTTATTCTTTTCACTGACACCTTTCTACAAAACACTGTTTTCCTAACAAACTTCAGTTAGTTGATCTTAGAGCCACAGCAGAAAGAGCAGGGCTAAGGGGACCAGCAGACTGGATGCTGTCTGCCCAAGGCTGCATGGATACAGACGAGTCACACAGCCTCAAGACTGAAGAGAGCAGTGTGTGCAGCTGCACAGATGCTCAACTCCTCACGTGCCTGCCACTCCAGCTTTCTGCTGCATGCGCCTATAGTGAGCCCTACCCAGAAACAATCTCCACCACCAGAGCAGTTACCTGGTGACAGTAGTAACCCCAGCAGGACCTTTTCTGATGCAGTGGGATTGACTGGATGCCTAGTTAGGGCTTAGCATCCAGTGTTGCACAGTGCACATCTAAAACAGCACATGGCACTAGCTTGGAATGTCACATGACATCGGCATGGTCTGGCACAGTTTCTCACAAATAAATATAAGCAAAGAACTTTTGACTGTGACAATATTAGGACTGACTGTGTGTGTCCTCCATGTCACATGACATCAGCAGTCTGGCATGAACTAAAAAAAAAAAATTTTTTTTTTTTAGGACTCTTGGGCCCCTCAACAAAGACTGGGCCCAGGGCAGCTGCCCCTTTTGCCCTGTGTTAAAGACGGTCCTGACCATAAATAACTAAGCATCTGGCCCTTGGATGGTTTAGCAGGGAGAGAGGAGAAGAGGAGACAAGTAACCTAATGCCTAATAAAGTATTAGCACAACTGGAACAATGAAAGTCTACGCTACAACAGAGGGTATAAGTTTTTTTTATCCTGAGCCACATACAACAGTGATACCATAAGTCTTAAGTCAAGTTACAAATCTGTCACTTTTGGTCCTAAGGATAACAATAGGGGACTGCAACATAAATAATGTTTAGCTATACAAGAAACTACTCAAGAGCCATTAGTGGGGCCTAAAGTTCTAAGTTCTTTAACCCTTTGAGTGGTAAGCACTTTCCCACCTGGGTGCTAAGTTAATTTGAGTTTTTTATTATTTTTTTAAATATATATATTTTTTTAACTTTTTTTTTTTTTCCAGATCCCCAAGACTTATACCATTGGAAAGGTTAGGCGACTACCTTTCCAATGGTGGGTCTTGGGGTCTGTAGCTGTTTAGATGCCTGAGATACAGGCTTCTAAGCAGCATGCCCCCTTTCCCTTGTCATTGTGATTTTTCAATAAAGTTGTGCGGTGACGTCATAGCACGTGACATCACCGCGCAAAATGTGAAGCCCCAGCAATGCCTGTCATTATACAGGCCCAATCGCCAGGGTAGGAGAGGGTGGGAGCCCTCAGATCTCCTTCAAGGTGGGAGAGTGCTAGCGACGTCTCTGAGCCGTCGTTAGCACCTGACAGACAATTTGCGACGGCTCAAGTTGGCCATTATTGGCCTAAGAATAACACAAGTGGGACTATCTTATAAATAATCAGAAAATAGACTCCACTGCAGTCTGTACTTTGCATTTTGATATTTATTTTCTTCTTTTTCAGTTTTTTGTGTGGCTGTTTTATATATTTCCTAAGTTTGGTTTCTTTTCGATGGATCTTTGTTTGTTAAGAAAATAATTTACAGTTGTTTGTTATTTTAATAACTAACCAAGAAGAATAAGTGATTCCTCTATAAAATAGACCATTAGGTTAGATTACATACTGTCAATTGTAATAGAATTCTGCTGGAAATACCTAGCAGAAGTGCAATATCTATATATAGTGGTTAGTTTCCTTTACATTTCTTCTGGGGCATTTGATACGCTGGTGGGTTAAGATAGCAGAAATTGATGACTTACATGTAGGTGTAATGCTTAAATAGGTAACTCTCAGGTCATTAAACCTAACAAGAGCTCTTAATTGCCCTAAGTATAAGAAAAGTATTAGAGCACAAGAAATCTGGGACTAACCCTAAAGATAAAAATCTGGTGTGCAACAGAAAGGAAAGAAAGGGGAAGAAAAAAAAAGAGAAGAAAAAAAATAAAAGAAAAGGAAAAGGAGAATGGAGGGCGAAAAGAAAAGGGGAAGGATTTGATTTGGTGTGGTTGTTAGGCACCCAAAAAGTAACTATATATAAAAGTTTTTGTATAACCGGATGGAAAATTATTTGTTGGTTGTTTAGCATCTATAAAATAACAAGTCATAAAGGTCCTTGTATAAATTGATGGAAAAATACCTTCTAAATAAAACAAATCCCCCAAAAATTAAACAGGGAGAAAAAGGAAGCAACTGATCACCATCAGATAGCATTAGAAGATGGCTACGAAAGAGACACCAATAATATAATAACACAGAGAACAGAAATAATGATACCAAAAATCAAAGAGAGAAATTGGTCTTTTTCTTTTTTTTCCATCACATCAGAATATACACTCTTTAGCACTATACCACTCTCTTAAACTTTCTTATTTACACAAATATTCTACACTACACCCATTTTTTTATTATTATTTTTTACACGTGAATATATACACTTTAAGACTATACTATTCTCTTACACAAACTTTTTACACTACACCCTATTTTTTTTCTTTTCTCACATTATTAAACGAGTAGACACATATCAGCACCATTTCATCCTCTCACACTTCAAGAAAACTCACATAAACTTCTCTTACTGAATCTTTTTTTTTTCTCTCTCTCTCTTCTCCCTCTCTCTTCTCCTCTTCACCTAACAGAATATTTATATTTTTTTTATATAATGGTAAAGTTAATGTCATGGAATGTGAGAGGGATAAACTCCCCTATTAAAAGGAAATCTATTTTTAATCACTTAAATATAAACAGGAGACCTGATATAATATTTCTTCAGGAAACACATCTATTAGATAAAGAACATGCAAAACTTAAAAGAGAATTGGTTAACAAATGTATTTTTGTCTCATATAAAAAATCAAGCAGAGGCACAGCAATATTTTTTAAATAAAAAATTGGAGTATCAAGTAAAAAAAAGTTATTTGTGACCCCCAGGGGAGGTTTCTTATTGTACAAATATTGTTAAATAAAGAATTATTGACATTATGCAATATATATGGGCCAAATGAAACCAACAGAATTTTCTGGGAATTCGCTGATTGAATTATTAACCAAATTCTTAGACACAAAAATGATTATCAGTGGTGATTATAATTTAACCCCAAATTTCCATATTGATAGATCAGGTGCACAGAAGGAACTAAAAGAGAAATTAAAAATTAAAAAAAAGATCAATAGAAAAAAAAATGATTTATGGATTCCCTGAACTTGATTGATGAATGGAGATATAAGAATCCGGAAGTAAAAGAATATACATTCTATTCAGGGAAATATTGTTCTTTTTCCAGAATAGACTTGTTTTTAATATCAAAAGAAATTGTACATCAACTATCAGAAGTGAAAATTGGGGACAGTGTAAGCTCAGATCACGCCCCCATTCAAAGAACATTATCATTCGCCAATAAGGAAAAAAACTCTTCTAGTTTCAAATTCCCCAAATTTTTATTTGGATCAAAAAAATTAAAGATTTCTTGATAAAAGTATGGGACTTGTATTTAAAAGATAGCAATAATGGAAATTGTAATATTCAAACAATTTGGGAAGCAGGGAAGGCATTTATAAGGGGGGACATTTTTGCATTTGTCTATGATTACAATAAAGCATTACAAAAACAGTATAAACAACTTAGTGATAAACTGGGGAAATCAAATACTGACTGAGGAATCGTTCTTTGTCGAATCTGAGAGAATAGTTAGCAGATAAAAAAAAAGAACTGAACAACAAGCCATAAAAGAAACTAGAAAAATGCAAGGTAGACTATATAGATTTGGCAATCGTGCTGGTAGATTGCTGGCAAACATGGTTAAAATTCAAAAGTCAACAAATCATATCTTAAATATAGAATTAGATCATTGTTTAAAAACAAATAATAAAGATATTCTAGATGAATTTAGGAAATTCTATATGAACCTGTATACATCAGAAAAAAGGGAAATTGGGAAATACGAAGATTTGAATTATTTTGATAACACTAAACATACCTAAAATCTCAACTTTACAACAAGAACGGCTAAACGCAGCAATTTCAATAGAAGAAGTGAGAAAAACAGCAATGGATTTAGAGGTAGGAAAAGCTTCAGGGCCGGACAGGCCACCTATAGAATGGTACAAAATTTTAGAAGATCAGTTAGTCGTAACTTTGACAGACTTATTCAATGCATATCTCTTAGGTGACATTCGACCCTCACAGGCTTTTTTTGACAGCTAATATTATAGTATTACCTAAAGCAGGCAAAGACCCACTAAAGATAGCATCTTATAGACCCATATTACTCCTTAACCAAGACTATAAGATATTAACAAAAGTTTTAGCTAATATATTAAAGGAATATATTTATTAAATTTAATTCATAAAGATCAAGCCAGATTTATCCAGGCAAGATCGCCAGCCAAGAATATGAGGAAAGTTCTATTAATCATTATTGGTATTTGAAAAACAAATCTGGATCAGAGGAGTTAAGGGAGAATGTGGCACTTCTGGCTCTAGATGCGGAGAAGGCCTTTGATAGGGTCAAATGGTCTTTTCTATTTACATGTCTGGAGAAATAGAATATCCAAGGCTCTTTTTACTCTATAATACAGACTCTTTATAGCAGCCCAAATGCATATTTAACAAGAAATTGCGATACTTCGGAGTGGTTTAACTTGGAGAGAGGCACAAGACAAGGATGTCCATTCTCGCCATTGTTGTTTAATTTAACATTGGAACCCTTAGCCTTGAAATTAAGAGAGATTCCGTTTGGGATATGCATAAATAAAACAAGACATAATTTGGCACTGTATGCAGATGATATGATATACTGCCTTTTACCTAGATTCAATTATGCACACCATCAATTCATTCAGTAAGTTATCAGGATATAAGGTAAATAATAACAAGTAAGAGATACTGTGGCTCAACAGAAATAAACAGAAAGAATTAACTAAACTACCATTTATTGAAGTCAAACATTATTTAAATGATTTAGGAATCAAATTGTCAAGTAACCCAAGGGACTGGTACAGAATACATTTCTCACAATTATTAGACTCTATTGATCTAAACCTTAAACGCTGGAAGTCTCTACCTATTTCACCAATGGGAAAAGCCCATATGATAAAAATGATGATTTTCCCTAAACTCATTTATCCTATGAACATGCTCCCCCTTATGATCCCAAAAAAATATTGCAAAAATTCATAAATCATTTAACTCTTTTCTATGGGGAGGCAGAAAGATCCACATTAGTTTAAATAAACTACAGATTCCCCCAGAGAAGGGAGGGTTGGGAGTTCTGGATATATACACTACTATAATTAAGCGGCTCTTTCAAAAGTGGCCCTGGATTGGTTATTAGACACAGAAAATTTCTATGAAAATTCAATGGAAAATCAGTCGTTAAGAGACATCTCTAAAGTATTTTTACTTCATCAAGCATGGAAGGACATTCCCCAGATAGTTAAACATAATAGTATGTTCGCAGATATAATTAGAGCTTCGATCAAGACACATAAAATTCTGGGGACATCACATATGAATACAATTTATTTACCCATCAGGGGAAATCCGGACTTCCCACTAGGTATGAATACTAGAAATTTTCAAGCATGGGAAAAACTTAAAATAAAGATGATAGGAGACCTTCTTAATCCCTTGAAAGGATCGGTAATTCCCTTTACAGAATTACAACTAAAATATAATTTAGCAGATGTACAGTATTATGCTTATATACAACTCGCGCATTACATTACAAAAGGTATCAAATAATGCACCTAATTTAAATAAGTTACATTGTTTAAATAAAACCATCATGCTTTTTAAAAAAGGAAAATTTTCATATTCAGCGACTTATAAAATTCTGATGGATTTAAAAACAGATAAGCAAATATCTATTATTGAGGGCTGAAAGAAGGAAGCAGGATGTACATTAACGGTAAAAGAGCTGAACAGAAGTCTTACCTTTATTCGCTAATCCACCTGTGATGCATACTACAGAGAATCGCAAACGAAAATTTTACATAGATTCTACGTTACACCTAAGTCTGTGTGTAAGTGGCGGAAATCTAAAAACTAATGTATCAAATGTAGAAGGGGAAACCCAAGTCTAAAACATTATTTGTGGGATTGCCCAAGGATTAACCAATTATGGGCAAAGATTCGTTTTTGGATGACAAAGTTGTTAAAAATAAAATTTAAAATTGAGTTTGGACACACCACACTGGTATTTTAAAGGACCAGTCAACACAGTAGATTTGCATATTCAACAAATGCAAGATAACAAGACAATGCAATAGCACTTAGTCTTAACTTTAAATGAGTAGTAGATTTTTTTTCTAACAATTTTACAAGTTTTGTCTATTACCACTCCCCCTGTACCAAGTGACAGCCATCAGCCAATAACAAATGCATACACATACCATGTGACAGCCATCAGCCAATCACAAATGCAGGAGCTTGTGACTCAAAAAGGTCTAAATATAAAAAGACTGCACATTTTGTTAATGGAAGTAAATTGGAAAGTTGTTTAAAATTGAATACTCTATCTGAATAATGAAAGTTTAAGTTGAAAGACTTGGCTTTCCACTAGAGTCCCGAGCATAAGTGAAATTAAATTAATGCTAAGAGATCAATTGATAATATCAATATTTGATGTTTTATATGAAAAAGAACTTAGGATAGAAAAATTTATTTAAAAATGGGCATATTTATTAAAATGAGATGAGGAAAGAAAAACTGCTGAGTCTCTTGGTATGTCCACAAGTTTATTGGAATACAGGCTTCTGGACAAAGGTATGTTCCTTTCTGACGCGTTTTGCACATGCGCTTCATCAGAGATATTTATTAAAACACTAGACATTCCAATTCAGAAACAAGTCATTTATCCTCTTCTGGGTAGAACAAATATTATTAAAGGGACAGTCAACACCAGAATTTTTGTTGTTTAAAAAGATAGATAATCCCTTTATTACCCATTCCCCAGTTTTGCAAAACCAATACTGTTATATTAATACACTTTTTACTTCTGTGACTAACTTGTATTTAAGCATCTTCTGACCGCCCCTAATCACATGACTTTTAGTTATTATCTATTGACTTGCATTTTAGCCAATTAGTGCAGTGTCTGCCACTAGCCACGGGCGTGATCACAATGTTATCTATATGACTTACATGAGCTTGCTCTCCCCTGCTGTGAAAAGCAAATAAAAAAGGAGGAGGACTTCAAGGGCTTAGAAATTATCATATGAGCCTTCTTAGGTTTGTTTTCAACTAAGAATACCAAGAGAACAAAGCAAAATTGTTGATACAAGTAAATTGGAAAGTTGTTTAAAATTACATGCCCTATTTGAAAAATTAAAGTTTTTTTTGGACTTGACTGTCCCTTTAATTGGGGCCCTGGACTAAATTTCTATAGCCTAGTTCGATAATGTGAAGTGTGATATGTTGTTTAAGCATGAAACTGTATTGTATGGATTTTTATTTTTTATTTAATTTGTGATTTTTGCTTATTTGCATTTGTACAATGATTATGATTCAATAAAAAAAATAAGTTCTTTGTTTAAAATCAAGTAGGTAGGCTCAGGAGCATGCACATCTCTGGAGCACTATGTGGCAGCAGTTTTGCAATAATGATTTTATCAATGTTATAAATATAAAGTGGGCAAACACTTCTGCTATCTAGTGCTAAAAAGTGTATAATATAATTCATAGCTAAGCGTGTGCATTTGTGCCATTCAGAAGGAAGTGAATACCGAAGATGGCAGCCGCCAGCGCATTTGCCTATTTTCGAAGCCTGATTTCTTCTTGTGAAAGTGCAACACACTAAGATTAGGGATGGGCGAATGTGTAAATTTTCGAATTTCGAATGTAGAACGAATGTTATTACCGAAATTCTAATTCTAAATCCGAATGTCGATAAGAACGAATATTCTTAAAAATTCGAAAATCGAATTTTATTTACAGTTTTCGAATGTCACTTTCGAATTCGAATGTTTATAATTATATCGAATGTCCACATTCGAAATTTCGAATTTAACATTCTATTTAACAAATACTATTCAGAAGTTCAATAGTTCATGTGGTAGGGCGGGAATCTAGTAAATTGATACATAAATAGATACAAATATATAATTTCGAATGTTTCCATATAGAACATTGCATAATTTGAATATTACATTTAAAGAAAACATATAAATTCGAAATTTTCTAATTCGAATATAAATTCAAATTTTTCAAATTCGAATACTGCATAATTCGAATATTACATTTAAAGAAAAAGCATTAGAAATACTATTACAATCTAAATTCTAATTTTTCGAATTCGAATACACGTATTGCATAATTCGAATATTACATTTAAAGAAAAAGCATTAGAAATACTATTACAATCTAAATTCGAATTTTTCCAAAATAATATTTTCGAATGTAATCGTAAAATTCGAAACCGAACATTCGAAAATCGAATGTTAGAATGTTATATAAACATTCGAAATTCTAACGAACAAATTGTTAAAATTCGTGCCGTTTTTCGTATGTTGCGAAACATTCGCCCATCCCTAACTAAGATCTGAGCAAGAAGAAATCCGGTTCTGAAAATAGCCGAATGCTATCTGCGGCGCCATCTTTGGCCTTTGCTTCCAAATGACACAAACGCACGTCTATTTAAATCCATATAGTGCTTCAGACACATGTACACTACCTACTTAGGTATGCTATTCAACAAAGAATATCATGAGAACCAAGGAAATTTGATAACAGAAGAAAAATGAAAAGTTTCTTAAAATCGTATGAACGGATTCATAAAAAATGGGTTTTAGGTCTTTTTAAAGACTACTGGATGCAAGAATGTTCCATCATTAATATGAAAGAGCAACATTTAAATACAAACATTATCTATTGGCTACTGAAAGTTAGCAGGAAGTAAACTATCAGCAATAGTTACCCAGTGAGCATTAGCAGGAAGTAAACTATCAGCAATAGTAACCCAGTGAGCATTAGCAGGAAGTAAACTATCAGCAAAGGTAACCCAGTGAGCATTAGCAGGAAGTAAACTATCAGCAATAGTAACCCAGTGAGCATTAGCAGGAAGTAAACTATCAGCAATAGTAACCCAGTGAGCATTAGCATTAAGTAAACTATCAGCAATAGTAACCCAGTGAGCATTAGCAGGAAGTAAACTATCAGCAATAGTTACCCAGTGAGCATTAGCAGGAAGTAAACTATCAGCAATAGTAACCCAGTGAGCATTAGCAGGAAGTAAACTATCAGCAATAGTTACCCAGTGAGCATTAGCAGGAAGTAAACTATCAGCAATAGTTACCCAGTGAGCATTAGCAGGAAGTAAACTATCAGCAATAGTAACCCAGTGAGCATTAGCAGGAAGTAAACTATCAGCAATAGTAACCAAGTGAGCATTAGCAGGAAGTAAACAATCAGCAATAGTTACCCAGTGATCATTAGCAGGAAGTAAACTATCGGCAATAATAACCTAGTGAGCATTAGCAGGAAGTAAACTATCAGCAATAGTAACCCAGTGAGCATTAGCAGGAAGTAAACTATCAGCAATAGTAACCCAGTGAGCATTAGCAGGAAGTAAACTATCAGCAATAGTAACCCAGTGAGCATTAGCAGGAAGTAAACAATCAGCAATAGTTACCCAGTGAGCATTAGCAGGAAGTAAACTATCAGCAATAGTAACCCAGTGAGCATTAGCAGGAAGTAAACTATCAGCAATAGTAACCCAGTGAGCATTAGCAGGAAGTAAACTATCAGCAATAGTAACCCAGTGAGCATTAGCAGGAAGTAAACTATCAGCAATAGTAAACCAGTGAGCATTAGCAGGAAGTAAACTATCAGCAATAGTAACCCAGGGAGCATTAGCAGGAAGTAAACTATCAGCAATAGTAACCCAGGGAGCATTAGCAGGAAGTAAACTATCAGCAATAGTTACCCAGTGAGCATTAGCAGGAAGTAAACTATCAACAATAGTTACCCAGTGAGCATTAGCAGGAAGTAAACTATCAGCAATAGTAACCCAGTGAGCATTAGCAGGAAGTAAACTATCAGCAATAGTAACCCAGTGAGCATTAGCAGGAAGTAAACTATCAGCAATAGTTACCCAGTGAGCATTAGCAGGAAGTAAACTATCAGCAATAGTAACCCAGTGAGCATTAGCAGGAAGTAAACAATCAGCAATAGTAACCCAGTGAGCATTAGCAGGAAGTAAACTATCAGCAATAGTGACCCAGTGAGCATTAGCAGGAAGTAAACTATCAGCAATAGTAACCCAGTGAGCATTAGCAGGAAGTAAACTATCAGCAATAGTAACCCAGTGAGCATTAGCAGGAATGGATAATGTTGCATATGTTTCATTTTTTATTTAAAATGCTTTTACTTCACAATTGTTTGGGAAAAATAATAATAATAAAAAAAAACATTCCTACAAATGCTACACGTTTATATGAGTAATAAAAAAGACTGAGAACAGCATCCCTTTAAAGGGATAGGAAAGTCAAAATTAAACTTGCATAAGTCAGATAGAGCTGGTCATTTTAAGACAATTTTAAATTCACTTCTATTTTCAAATGTGCTTCATTCTCTTAGTATCCCTTGTTAAAAAATGAATATGCACATATTATACACTAGTGGGAACTAGCTGCTGATTGGTGCCTGCACACATTTGTCTCTTGTGATTTTAAACTAGGCAAAGGGGGGGAGGGTCAATTAGAACAAAATAGAACAGAGAGATCAGTGTCTGAATATGTCACTCCCTTAATATCTCAAGGAAGGGATGACTTAAGAAATGTCACATTAGAAAGTATAGAGGAAAGTACACCAAGTAGCAGCAGAAAGCACATGAAAATTAAATGTATGACAACAAATGCAAGAAGCATGACAGGTAAAATGGGGGAGCTGACGCTCTTAGTTGCAGAAGAGGACTATGATGTTATCAGTATAACTGAAACTTGGTGGGATGATTCACATGACTGGGCAGTTAACTTAGAGGGGTATACATTATTTAGGAGGGACAGGAATAATAAAAGGGGTGGAGGAATCTGCATGTATATTAAACCTGACCTTAAACCTACAATAAGGGAAGATATTTATGATACAAGTGACAATGTAGAGACCCTGTGGGTTGAAATAAAGAGTGGGGGGAAAAATCCTAAAAAAATGTTACTAGGAACATGCTACAAGCCTCCCAACATTAGTGACCCGGAGGAAACTCAACTATTTATCCAAATAGGTAAGGCTGCTAATAACAGTGCTGTAATTATGGGAGATTTTAACTACCCTGATATAAACTGGGCCAATGAAACTAGTAATTCAGCTAAGGGGGATAGATTTTTAAATGTTCTCAGGGATAACTTCTTGTCACAATTAATAGAGGAGCCAACTAGGAGTAAAGCTATATTGGATTTAGTGCTATCAAACAATACAGATATAATATCAAACATAGAAGTTAAAGAACATTTGGGTAACAGTAATCATAACATGGTCACATTTGAAATCTCTTTTCATATGCAGTGTTTTAAAGGCTTATCTAAGACTTTTAATTTCAAGAAAGCAAAATTCAACGATTTAAGGAAATCATTAAATAATATAAATTGGGACAATGTATTTTCTAATAAAAATACAGAGGATAAATGGATAATATTTAAAAATTTGTTAAATAAATATACATATCAATACATACCATATGGTTATAAAAATAAAAATAAAAAAACTAAGCCGTTATGGCTAAATAAAAATGTGTTAAAAGAAATTAGGAAAAAACGTAGGGCATTTAAATTATTAAAAGAAAATAGTACAGACTCAGCATACAATATTTATAAGGAATGTAACAAAGCATGCAAAAAAGCAATCAAATTAGCCAAAATTGAAAATGAAAAATTAATTGCCAAGGATTCTAAGTCTAACCCTAAAAGGTTCTTTAAGTACATAAATAGCAAAAAGTCTAAGAAGGATAATATAGGTACATTAAAATGTGTGGAGGGTAGCATGATAAATAATGACAGGGAGAAGGCTGAGGTACTAAACCAGTTTTTTTCTTCAGTATACACAAGAGAGGAACCATTGAATGATACTTTGGAACAGAATAGAACATGCCAGTCCATACCACTAACTGGGTTTTGTTTAGAGGATATCAGGAAAAAACTAAAAAATATTAAGGTAAATAAAACTCCAGGCCCAGATGGAATACACCCAAGGGTGTTAAGTGAACTTAGCACTGTTATAGACAAACCTTTACTCTTAATTTTTCAAGACTCATTATCCTCAGGCATGGTACCCCAGGATTGGCGTAAAGCTGATGTGGTGCCACTCTTCAAAAAGGGAAGCAGGGATGATCCAGGAAGCTATAGACCAGTTAGTCTGACATCAATAGTGGGGAAGATATTTGAAGGGATTATAAGGGATTATATTGATGAGCATATTCGTGTAAACAAGATTATGAGTTCTAATCAGCATGGCTTTAGGAGAAATAGATCATGTCAAACTAATCTAATTAGATTCTACGAGGAAGTAAGTAAAAATATAGATAAAGGGGAATCAGTTGATGTGATATACTTAGATTTTGCAAAGGCATTTGATACAGTGCCACATGAGAGATTAATGCACAAAATTAAGGGACTGGGAATAGCTGAAAATGTTAGCTCATGGATAAATAACTGGATAAAAGATAGGGAGCAACGAGTAGCAGTAAATGGATCATACTCAGATTGGACAAAGGTAATCAGTGGCGTCCCCCAGGGATCAGTACTGGGCCCTGTTCTTTTTAATATTTTTATAAATGACTTGGAGCAAGGATTAAATAGCGACATCTCTATTTTTGCAGATGATACTAAGTTAAGTAAGGTCATTAGGTCAGAGCAGGATGAACTCTCTTTGCAAAGGGATTTGCTAAAATTAGAACTATGGGCAAGTGAATGGAAAATGAGATTTAATACGGAAAAATGTAAGGTTCTACATTTTGGAAGTAAAAATAAGCAGGCTATGTATTTTTTAAATGGGACAAGACTTAGCCAAACACAGGAGGAAAGGGATTTGGGAGTAGTAATAGATAACAAGCTAAAGATGAGTGCACAATGCAGGGCAGCGGCTTCAAAGGCTAATAAGATACTAGCATGTATTAAAAGAGGCATTGATTCAAGGGAGGAAAGCATAATTCTGTCATTATATAAAGCCCTGGTAAGACCTCACCTTGAGTTTGGAGTGCAGTTCTGGGGACAGATTGCTAAAAAAGATATTGCAGAACTAGAAAAAGTTCAGAGAAGGGCCACAAAGCTAATAAGGGGATTGGAGAAATTAACCTATGAGGAGAGGCTAGCCAAACTGGGTCTGTTCTCTTTAGAAAAAAGGCGCTTGAGAGGTGACATGATTACTTTATATAAATATATTCAAGGCCCATATACAGAGATGGCAGAAGCTCTTTTTATTCCAAGAAAATTGGTTCTGACAAGAGGTCATAATTTAAGGTTGGAGGAAAGGAGATTTAATCTCCTGCAACGGAAACGTTTTTTCACTGTAAGAGCAATAAAATTGTGGAACTCATTACCAAAGGAGGTAGTGAATGCCAATACCATAGATACATTTAAAAATAGTCTGGATAAATTTCTGTATATAAACAAAATTCATGGATATGATTGCTAGTATTAAATGGGTCACATTTTAATGGGGTTATTTAAGCTTAACTGGAGCTTTTTGTAAGTATTTTAGATTTGTATAGGTTGAACTCGATGGACTTCAGTCTTTTTTCAACCTTATCTACTATGTTACTATGTTACTATGATTGGCTAACTAGATGTGTTCAGCTTCCTGCCAGTAGTGCAATGCTGTTCCTTCAGCAATGGATAACAAGAGAATGAAGAAATTTTGAGATTAGAATTAAATTGGAAAGTTGTTTAAAATTGTATGTTCTATCTGAATCATAAAAGAAAAAGTTGGGGTTCACTATCGCTTTAAAAAGGAAGTTTTATATCAGTGCACTGACTGACATTACTTAGTTGTGCAGTCTCATTTTTATTTTGTTTCTGAATTTGCCAATATGAGATACAGTGCAGCTGCTAAAGTCTGCAGCGCTTAGCATAACAAAGAAGATCTGCAAAGTTTAAAGATTTGTTTGAATCTTACAAAATCCAAATGTTCATGCATGCTTAAAGGGACATTCTGGTCAAAATGTAAATGCATATAGATAAATTAAATGTTTGAATAGAAACATATATATAATATACATGAATTGATAAAAATGTAGCAGAAGTTATCACTGTTTAGTGTTAACATTTTTCTCTGCACGTGCACGTGAAGCATAGCTAGATATTCTCAGTGCACCAGCATTTTACATACTGCAGCTGCTCCGAGCACCAGCGGAGCTCGTGTCTTGTCAGCAATTAACACATTGAGTCATTACCAGATGGTACAAGAACGGTGCATACTTAAATACACATTTGAAACAGCTATAACTTATATTAGAAGCCTTTTTCTCTAGTACCTGTATATTACAAAAATGCTTCTATTCAAAACTGAAATGCATTCATGTGAATTCCAAATGTGGCTGGAATATCCCTTTAAATGCAGGCTCTGTATATTGAACTGGCAGCAAAATAAAACATTACCCTTACAATGTTGCACATTTCAGGTTACTACCTCTTGCTATATAAAATGCAGGAAGATTCGGATGATTCTGGCACATTTAGCTGCAAGAAGCACAGTTTTGCAGAAGAAGAACTGTCCAGACAAATCTCCTGGGAATACATCTCCTTTGGCAGATACCTGAGGGCCTGTCAGGTGTGATCAGTGAAAGCATAAGGCAGCAAACTTCATTACTTGAATGGGGCCTCTGCGTAAAATAGATCTACAAAACATTTTTTTTGCACCGGTCACCCTCAGGTCTCTGTCATCCTTGTCCCCAAAGCGTTTGCAACATTTTTATTCCATGACACACACCTAAAAATAGAACCTGAATAGAGAAGAAGAGATTACACGTTGCAGATGCTCAGTACACATACACCTAGCTATGGTAAAGGAACATTACATTAAATAGGGATTTCTTTTTCTCATTTCAGTGATGAAAACCTGTGCCTGGGAACATAAAAATGTAGCTTTATACGTTTGTGCATAAATATAAAAAATCAGTCTGTCAGTAATAATGTCGTTTTGGATTTAGGTTCGAGGCTCCTGTATATAGATTTAAGAAACAGTCACCAGAAGGCTTAAATGGACTCAAAACTCAATAAAATGCTCATTAATGCATTTGAGTTTTGAATAGAATTTTTGCAAATACAAACATATTAGAAAAATGCCTCCAGTAAAAGTTTTCACTATTATAAATCTCTCTCTCTCTTTATAAATCTCACTGTTATAAATCTCTCTCTCTCTTTCTCTCTCTATATATATAAATCTCACTGTTATAAATCTCTCTCTCTCTCTTTATAAATCTCACTGTTATAAATCTCTCTCTCTCTCTTTATAAATCTCACTGTTATAAATCTCTCACTCTCTTTATAAAGCTCACCTCTCTCTTTATAAATCTCTCTCTCTCTCTCTTTATAAATCTCAGTTAATAATCTCTCTCTCTTTATAAATCTCACTGTTATAAATCTCTCTCTTTATAAATCTCACTGTTATAAATCTCTCACTCTCTTTATAAAGCTCACATCTCTCTTTATAAATCTCTCTCTCTCTCTCTCTCTCTCTTTATAAATATCACCCTCTCTGTCTTTATAAATCTCAGTTAATAATCTCTCTCTTTCTCTCTTTATAAATCTCAGTTATAAATCTCTCTTTATAAATCTCACTGTTATAAATCTCTCTCTTTCTTTATAAATCTCACCCTCTCTTTCTTTATAAATCTCAGTTATAAATATCTCTCTCTATATAAATCTCACTGTTATAAATCTCTTACTCTCTTTCTTTATAAATCTCAATTATAAATAGCCCTCTCTATATAAATCTCATTGTTATCAATCTCTCTCTCTCTTTATAAATCTCACTGTTATAAATCTCTCTCTCTCTCTTTATAAATCTCACTGTTATAAATCTCTCTCTCTCTCTCTTTATAAATCTCACCGTTATAAATCTCACCGTTATAAATCTCTCTCTCTCTTTATAAATCTCACCGTTATAAATCTCTCTCTCTTTATAAATCTCACCGTTATAAATCTCTCACTCTCTCTCTTTATAAATCTCAGTTAATAATCTCTCTCTCTCTCTCTTTATAAATTTCACTGCTATAAATCTCTCTCTCTCTTTATAAATCTCACCATTATAAATCTCTCACTCTTTCTTTATAAATCTCAGTTATAAATATATCTCTCTATATAAATCTCACTGTTATAAATCTATCTCTCTTTATAAATCTCACTGTTATAAATCTCTCTCTCTCTTTATAAATCTCACAGTTATAAATCTCTCAGTTAATATTCTCTTTCTCTCTTTATAAATCTCAGTTAATAATCTCTCTCTCTTTATAAATCTCAGTTAATAATCTCTCTCTTCATAAATCTCACTGTTATAAATCTCACCACTATAAATTTCTCTCTCTCTCTTTATAAAGCTCACCGTTATAAATCTCTCACTCTCTCTCTTTATAAATCTCAGTTAATAATCTCTCTCTTTCTTTATAAATCTCACCATTATAAATCTCTCACTCTTTCTTTATAAAGCTCAGTTATGAATATCTCTCTATATAAATCTCACTGTTATAAATCTCTCTCTCTCTCTTTATAAATCTCACTGTTAGAAATCTCTCTCTCTCTTTATAAATCTCACCGTTATAAATCTCTCAGTTAATAATCTCTCTCTCTTTATAAATCTCAGTTAATAATCTCTCTCTTTATAAATCTCAGTTAATAATCTCTCTCTCTCTTTATAAATCTCACTGTTATAAATCTCTCTCTTTATAAATCTCACCATTATAAATCTCTCACTCTCTCTATATAAATCTCAGTTATAAATCTCTCTCTCTCTCGATATATATATATATATATATATATATATATATATATATATATATATATATATATATATATAAAACTCACTTTTATAAATCTCTCTCTTTATAAATCTCATTGTTATAAATCTCTCTTTCTCTTTAAAAATCTCACTATTATAAATCTCTTTCTCTTTATAAATCTCACTGTTATAAATCTCTCTTTTTTAAAATCTCACTGTTATAAATCTCTCTCTTTCTTTATAAATCTCACCGTTATAAATCTCTCTCTCTCTTTATAAATCTCAGTTATAAATATCTCTCTATATATAAATCTCACTGCTATAAATATCTTTCTCTATATATATAAATCTCACTGTTATAAATCTCTCTCTTTATGAATCTCACGGTTATCTCTCTATCATTTATATACAGGGAGTGCAGAATTATTAGGCAAGTTGTATTTTTGAGGATTAATTTTACTATTGAACAACAACCATGTTCTCAATGAACCCAAAAAACTCATTAATATCAAAGCTGAATATTTTTGGAAGTAGTTTTTAGTTTGTTTTTAGTTTTAGCTATTTTAGGGGGATATCTGTGTGTGCTGGTGACTATTACTGTGCATAATTATTAGGCAACTTAACAAAAAACAAATATATACCCATTTCAATTATTTATTTTTACCAGTGAAACCAATATAACATCTCAACATTCACAAATATACATTTCTGACATTCAAAAACAAAACAAAAACAAATCAGTGACCAATATAGCCACCTTTCTTTGCAAGGACACTCAAAAGCCTGCCATCCATGGATTCTGTCAGTGTTTTGATCTGTTCACCATCAACATTGCGTGCAGCAGCAACCACAGCCTCCCAGACACTGTTCAGAGAGGTGTACTGTTTTCCCTCCTTGTAAATCTCACATTTGATGATGGACCACAGGTTCTCAATGGGGTTCAGATCAGGTGAACAAGGAGGCCATGTCATTAGATTTTCTTCTTTTATACCCTTTCTTGCCAGCCACGCTGTGGAGTACTTGGACGCGTGTGATGGAGCATTGTCCTGCATGAAAATCATGTTTTTCTTGAAGGATGCAGACTTCTTCCTGTACCACTGCTTGAAGAAGGTGTCTTCCAGAAACTGGCAGTAGGACTGGGAGTTGAGCTTGACTCCATCCTCAACCCGAAAAGGCCCCACAAGCTCATCTTTGATGATACCAGCCCAAACCAGTACTCCACCTCCACCTTGCTGGCGTCTGAGTCGGACTGGAGCTCTCTGCCCTTTACCAATCCAGCCACGGGCCCATCCATCTGGCCCATCAAGACTCACTCTCATGTCATCAGTCCATAAAACCTTATAAAAATCAGTCTTGAGATATTTCTTGGCCCAGTCTTGACGTTTCAGCTTGTGTGTCTTGTTCAGTGGTGGTCGTCTTTCAGCCTTTCTTACCTTGGCCATGTCTCTGAGTATTGCACACCTTGTGCTTTTGGGCACTCCAGTGATGTTGCAGCTCTGAAATATGGCCAAACTGGTGGCAAGTGGCATCTTGGCAGCTGCACGCTTGACTTTTCTCAGTTCATGGGCAGTTATTTTGCGCCTTGGTTTTTCCACACGCTTCTTGCGACCCTGTTGACTATTTTGAATGAAACGCTTGATTGTTCGATGATCACGCTTCAGAAGCTTTGCAATTTTAAGAGTGCTGCATCCCTCTGCAAGATATCTCACTATTTTTGACTTTTCTGAGCCTGTCAAGTCCTCCTTTTGACCCATTTTGCCAAAGGAAAGGAAGTTGCCTAATAATTATGCACACCTGATATAGGGTGTTGATGTCATTAGACCACACCCCTTCTCATTACAGAGATGCACATCACCTAATATGCTTAATTGGTAGTAGGCTTTCGAGCCTATACAGCTTGGAGTAAGACAACATGCATAAAGAGGATGATGTGGTCAAAATACTCATTTGCCTAATAATTCTGCACACAGTGTATATTCCATACTGAACTATAATAATATAAATAATTTAATATATTAAATAATAATATAATATAATATATTATAAATAACAACATAACAACCAGATGGAGGCAAGACCGTGCAGGTCGATTTTATTAATAAGAGGCACTCCTTGTATGATTTTATTATAAAGCATCAAGGCCTTCTCCAAACTCTTAACTATCTCTCATTTACCTAAGTACGGGTAAATGACTATAAACTCTTAACTTTAACTTAACTGTTGAGCAGCAATGTCTAACTATATATAAACCCATATGAAGCGAGAAGTAGCACCCCAGGCAAACGGAAACAAAGCGGAGCCCGGCTACAACGCAGTACCAGATAGAAGGATAAAAACTCGAGCTGTTCGGCCCTCCGCAAGCCAGGAGGAGCTTTCCCTAAGCACGTGTCTGGGTACATCACGCCCCCTGCAATGGCCGTCACTCCTCCCCACTTTCTACCTGCCGCCTGGGATGCTACCGCCCACCTTTAGGGTGCAGCAACACTCAAACCTTATTCGACCCCCAGCCCGTCCAGGCGAATACCAAGATGGTACTGAGGGGAGCTGAAAATCATTAATGCCCTGGACTTACCCAAAGACTATAGGTTGACTAACCCTGTCTGGCCCCAGGGAGGACTAACTATTAACTAATGACTATTTATTGTCGCTCAAAAGGGGTTGGGTGGGTGGGTGGTTGAAGATCTGTGATGTTCCTGAACAGAAAGAGGGCCTCAAACTCCCAGAATCCCCTTCTTAACTGTGAGTAGAGACCCCTCCCTTAGATCTGCAACATTGTTGCAAATCTAACACTCAGCTCCACACACACTCCTCCTCCCTGAAACCTTAACCCTTAAGGCGTTCCAGGCTAATCTGGAGCCCTGCACTTTCATTCTCTTTATAAATCTCACTGTTATAAATCTCTCTCTCTCTTTATAAATCTCACTGTTATAAATCTCTCTTTATAAATCTCTCTCTCTACAAACCCCACTGTTTTAAATCTCTCTCTTTATAAATCTCACGGTTATAAAACTCTCTCTTTATAAATCTCTATCTCTCTTTATAAATATAACGGTTATAAATCTCTCACTCTCTATAAATTTCACTGTTATAAATCTCTCTCTTTAAACATCTCTCTCTCTCTCTCTCTTTATAAATCCCACTGTTATAAATCTCTCTCTCTCTCTTTATAAATCCCACTGTTATTAATCTCTCTCTCTCTTTATAAATCCCACTGTTATTAATCTCTCTCTCTCTTTATAAATCCCACTGTTATTAATCTCTCTCTCTCTTTATAAATCCCACTGTTATTAATCTCTCTCTCTCTTTATAAATCTCACTGTTATAAATCTCTCTCTCTCTCTCTTTATAAATATAACTGTTATAAATCTCTCTTTATAAATCTCTCTCTCTATATAAAATTTCACTTTTATAAATCCCTCTTTATAAATCTCTCTCTCTCTAAATCTCATTGTTATAAATCTCTCTCTCTCTCTCATATATATATATATATATATAAATCTCACTGTTATAAATGTCTCTTTTTATAAATCTCATTGTTATACATCTCTCTCTTTTTGAATTTCACAGTTATCTCTCTCTCTCTCTCTCTCTCTCCATATTATATATAAATATATCACTGTTATAAACATCTCTATAAATCTCACTGTAATAAATCTCTCTCTCTCTCTTTATAAATCTCACTGTTCTAAATATCTCCCTCTCTTTATAAATCTCACTGTTATATATGTCTTTCTCTTTATAAATCTCTCTCTCTCTCTCTCTCTATATATATATATATATATATATATATATCACTGTTATAAATTTCTCTCTTTATAAATCTCTCTCTCTTTATAAATCTCACTGTTATAAATATCTCTTTATAAATGTCTCTCTCTTTATAAATTTCACTGTTTTAAATCTCTCTCTGCTTATATATCTCTCTCTTTATAAATCTCACTGTTATAAATCTCTCTCTCTCTCTTTATAAATCTCACTGTTATAAATCTCTCTCTCTTTATAAATATCACTGTTATAAATCTCTCTTTATAAATCTCACTGTTATAAAGCTCTCTTTATAAATCTCTCTCTCTCTCTTTATAAATCTCACTGTTATAAACCTCTCTCTCTCTTTATAAATCTCACTGTTTTAAATCTCTCTCTGCTTATATATCTCTCTCTTTATAAATCTCACTGTTATAAATCTCTCTCTCTCTCTCTCTTTATAAATCTCACTGTTAGAAATCTCTCTCTCTCTCTCTTTATAAATATCACTGTTATAAATCTCGCTCTCTCTCTTTATAAATATCACTGTTATAAATCTCTCTGTCACACTCCGATCCGCTCATCGCCGCGGCTGCCGGATCTCCTCTGTGTCTCTCACGTCACGTTGCCTAGCAACGTGACGTGGTCATCTGGACACTCCTCTCTGACGTCAGCCTCTCTCTCTGCCTTTAAATCCTGGCGGGAGATCTTACTCAGGGCCCGTTTGTTTTTCCTGACTCCGGTGCTGTGTGAGTACTTATATGCTGAACCTGTATTTGACCCTTGCCTGTCTGACTACGAACTCTGCTTAACCCTCAATCAAACTGTCTCCTGGATGTACTGACCCTTGCCTGCCTGACCTTGCTTTTGCCTAGACCCTCAAACTGTCTCCTGGATATACTGACCCGTGCCTGCCTGACCTTGCTTTTGCCTTAACCCTAGCAAACCTGCTTAAAGAGACATTTATTTTTTGTTTGCTGCAAACCTGCTTAAAGGGACATTTATCATTCGTTTGCTGCAAAACCTGTTTAAAGGGACATTATCATTTGTTTGCTGAAATCCTGGTTAAAGGGAAATTTACTTTTTGTTTGCTGCAAACCTGCTTAAAGGGACATTATCATTTGTTTGCTGCAAACCTGCTTAAAGGGACAATATCATTTGTTTGCTGCAAACCTGCTTAAAGGGACATTATCATTTGTTTGCTGCAAACCTGCTTAAAGGGAGATTATCATTTATTTGTTGCTAACCTTCTTAAAAGGGACATTTATCATTCGTTGGATACAAACCTGCTTAAAGGGACATTTATCATTTGTTTGTTGCAAACCTACTTAAAAGGACATTTATCATTTTACCTTCCTACTACCTAAAGTTATTATCCTGTCTTAAAGGATTCATCCGCAATCTCTTGTGTATCAATTCAGACCTAAAGAAATTATACAGAGATTTTACTTCTTTTGTGAGTACATTGTATCCTGCTTATTTTGTTTCCTGAGTGGGTCACGTCCTGGTTATTTCTCAGTGTGCTAGCGTGTGTTTTACTTTTCACGTTAGCGGTTGGGTTGAATCCTGGGCTGATCCTTTACGGATGACACTCTCTTTATAAATCTCTCTCTCTCTTTATAAATCTCTATTTATAAATTTCACTGTTTTAAATCTCTCTCGGTTTATAAATCTCTCTCTTCATAAATCTCAGCTATAAATCTCTCTTTTTCTAAATCTCTCTCTCTCTCTTTATAAATTTCACAGCTATAAATCTCTCTCTCTTTATAAATCTCACAGCTATAAATCACTCTCTCTTTATAAATCTCTATCTCTCTTTATAAATCTCACTGTTATAAACCATTCTCTTTATAAATCATACTGTTATAAATATCTCGCTCTTTATAAATCTCACTGTTATAAATATCTCTCTCTCTTTATAAATCTCTCTCTCTCTCTCTTTATAAATATAACTGTTATAAATCTCTCTTTATAAATCTCTCTCTCTCTACAAACCTCACTGTTATAAATCTCTCTGTTTCAAATCTCTCTCTCTCTCTCTTTATAAATCTCTCTCTCTCTATAAATCTATCTCTCTTTATAAATCTCATGGTTATAAATCTCTCTCTCTCGCTTTATAAATCCCACTGTTATAAATCTATATCTCTCTCTTTATAAATCTCTCTCTCTCTCGCTTTATAAATCTATATCTCTCTTTATGAATCTCTGTCTCTATAAATCTCTCTCTCTTTATAAATCTCTCTCTCTCTTTATAAATCTCTCTCTCTTTATAAATCTCTCTCTCTATATATATATATATAAATCTCACTGTTATAAATCTCTCTCTCTTTATAAATCTCACTGTTTTAAATCTCCCTCTCTCTTTATAAATTCCACTGTTATAAATCTCTCTCTCTCTCTCTTTATAAATATAACTGTTATAAATCTTTCTTTATAAATCTCTCTCTATATAAATTTCACTGTTATAAATCTCTCTCTCTTTATAAATATAACTGTTATAAATGTCTTTATAAATCTATTTCTCTTTATAAATCTCACTGTTGTAAATCTCTCTCTCTCTTTATAAATCTCACTTCTAAAAAATTCTCTCTTTATAAATCTCTCTCTTTAAAAATCTCACTGTTTTAAAACTAAATTTATGCTTACCTGATAAATTGATTTATTCTATGGTAAGACGAGTCCACGGATTCATCCTTTACTTGTAGGATATTATCCTTCCCTACAGGAAGTGGCAAAGAGCACCACAGCAGAGCTGTCTATATAGCTCCACCCCCCAGTCATTCGACCGAAGGTACAGGAAGGAAAAGGAGAAACTACAAGGTGCAGAGGTGACTGAGTTTAACTCAAAAAATATAATCTGTCTTAAAATGACAGGGTGGGCCGTGGACTCGTCTTACCATAGAAGAAATCAATTTATCAGGTAAGCATAAATTTAGTTTTCTTCTATATAGGTAAGACGAGTCCACAGATTCATCCTTTACTTGTGGGATACAATACCAAAGCTACAGGACACAGATGAACGGGAGGGACAAGACAGATGGTTAAACAGAAGGCACCACTGCTTGAAGAACTTTTCTCCCAAAAATAGCCTCTGAAGAAGCAAAGGTATCAAATTTGTAAAATTTGGAAAAGGTATGAAGCGAAGACCAAATCACAGCCTTACAAATCTGTTCAACAGAAGCATAATTTTTAAAAGCCCATGTGGAAGCCACCGCTCTAGTAGAGTGAGCTGCAATTCTTTCAGGAGGCTGCTGTCCAGCAGTCTCGTATGCCAAACGGATGATGCTTTTCAGCCAAAAGGCAAGAGAGGTAGCCGTAGCTTTTTGACCTCTACGTTTACCAGAATAGACAACATACAAAGAAGATGTTTGATGGAAATCTTTGGTCGCTTGCAAGTAAATCTTTAAAGCACGCACCACGTCCAAGTTGTGCAACAGACGCTCCTTCTTAGAGGAAGGATTAGGACACAGAGAAGGAACAACAATTTCCTGATTAATATTCTTATTAGTAACAACCTTAGGAAGGAATCCAGGTTTGGTACGCAAAACCACCTTATCAGCATGGAAAACAAGATAAGGCGAATCGCATTGCAATACAGATAGTTTAGAAACTCTTCGAGCCGAAGAGATAGCAAATTAAAACCAAACTTTCCAAGATAGAAGCTTAATATCAATGGAATGCATAGGTTCAAACGGAACCCCTTGAAGAACCTTAAGAACTAAATTCAAACTCCATGGCAGAGCAACAGGTTTAAACACAGGCTTGATTCTAACTAAAGCCTGACAGAACGACTGAACGTCTGGAACGTCTGCCAGACGTTTTTGCAGTAGAATTGATAAAGCAGATATCTGTCCCTTTAAGGAACTAGCTGATAACCCCTTCTCCAATCCTTCTTGGAAAAAGGACAAAATCCTAGGAATCCTGATCTTACTCCATGAGTAGCCTTTGGATTCACACCAATAAAGATATTTACGCCATATCTTATGATAAATTTTCCTGGTGACAGGCTTTCGAGCCTGAATCAAGGTATCTATGACCGACTCAGAGAACCCTCGCTTGGATAAGATCAAGCGTTCAATTTCCAAGCAGTCAGTCGCAGAGAAACAAGATTTGGATGCTGGAACGGACCTTGAATCAGAAGGTCCTGTCTCAGTGGCAGAGTCCATGGTGGAAGAGATGACATGTCCACCAGGTCTGCATACCACATCCTGCGTGGCCATGCAGGTGCTATCAAAATAACTGAAGCTCTCTCCTGTTTGATTCTGGCAATCAAACGAGGAAGGAGAGGAAATGGTGGAAACACATAAGCCAGGTTGAACGACAGGGTACTGCTAGAGCATCTATCAGTACTGCCTGAGGATCCCTTGACCTGGACCCGTATCAAGGAAGTTTGGCATTCTGACGAGACGCCATCAGATCCAATTCTGGTGTGCCCCATTGCTGAACCAATTGTGCAAACACTTCTGGATGGAGTTCCCACTCCCCGGATGAAAAGTCTGATGACTTAGAAAATCCGCTTTCCAGTTCTCCACTCCTGGGATATAGATTGCTGATAGATGGCAAGAGTGAGTCTCTGCCCATTGAATTATTTTGGTAACCTCTATCATCGCTAGAGAACTCTTTGTTCCCCCCTGATGATTGATATATGCTACAGTCGTGATATTGTCCGACTGGAATCTTATGAATCTGGCCGACGCCAGCTGAGGCCACGCCTGAAGCTCGTTGAATATCGCTCTCAGTTCTAGAATATTTATTGGGAGGAGAGCCTCCTCCTGAGTCCACAATCCCTGTGCTTTCAGGGAATTCCAGACTGCACCCCAGCCCAATAGGCTGGCGTCCGTCGTCACTATGACCCATGCTGGCCTGCGGAAACACATTCCCTTGGACAGATGATCCTGTGACAACCACCAAAGAAGAGAGTCTCTGGTCTCTTGATCCAGATTTATCTGAGGAGATAAATCTGCATAATCACCATTCCACTGCTTGAGCATGCAAAGCTGGAGTGGTCTGAGATGCAAGCGAGCAAACGGAACTATGTCCATTGCCGCTACCATTAAACCGCTACCATTAAACCGGGAAATGCAAGAATGTAAGTTTAGATGCCGGACCATTTTTGGTGAACAACCTGGGTTGTCCTTGCTGATTGGTGGATAAATTCATCCACCAATAAAAAAGTGCTGTCCAGAGTACTGAAACCAAAAAAAAGCTTAGATGCCTTTTTCAAAAAATGATAGCAAGAGAACGAAGAAATAATGATAATAGGAGTAAATTAGAAAGTTGCTTAAAATTGCATGCTCTTTCTGAATTACAAATGAACAAATTTGGGCTCAGTGTCCCTTTAAGGACCAGGGCTATTTTTACATTTCTGCTGTGTTTGCGTTTAGCTGTAATTTTCCTCTTACTCATTTACTGTACCCACACATATTATATACTGTTTTTCTCGCCATTAAATGGACTTTCTAAATAAACCATTATTTTCATTATATCTTATAATTTACTATAATTTGTTTTTATAAAATAGGGTGAAAAAATGGAAAAACACACACTTTTTTCTAACTTTGACCCCCAAAATCGGTTACACATCTTCAACCACCAAAACCTCCCATGCTAAATAGTTTCTAAATTTTGTCCTGAGTTTAGAAATACCAAATGTTTACATGTTCTTTGAAAGTTATAGGGCAATAAATACAAGTAGCACTTTGCTATTTCCAAACCTTTTTTTTTTTTTTCCAAAATTAGCGCTAGTTACATTGGAACACTGATATCTGTCAGGAATCCCTGAATATCCCTTGACATGTATATATTTTTTTTAGTAGACAACCCAAAGTATTGATCTAGGCCCATTTTGGTATATTTCATGCCACCATTTTACCGCCAAATACAATCAAATAAAACAAATTGTTCACTTTTTCACAATTTTAGGTTTCTCACTGAAATTATTTACAAACAACTTGTGCAATTATGGCACAAATGGTTGTAAATGCTTCTCTGGGATCCCCTTTGTTTAGAAATAGAGGACATATATGGCTTTGGCACTGCTTTCTGGTAATTAGAAGGCTGCTAAATGCCGCTACGCACTACACTTGTATTATAACCAGCAGTGAAGGGTTTAATTAGGTAGCTTGTAGGGTTAATTTTAACTTTAGTGTAGAGATCAGCTTCCCACCTGACACATCCCACCCCCTGATCCCTCCCTGACCCCTCTCAAACAGCTCTCTTCCCTCCCCCATCCCACAATTGTCACCACCATCTTAAGAAAATAAAGCCTTTCTTTCTTTTTTTAATATATATATATATATATATATATATATATATATATATATAAATAGTTTCTGGGGTGTAGGTTCACCTCTAACCCCCCAACCTCAACAATCCCCCCAAACAGCTCTCTTAACATCCCCCTCTTCCTTTTTGTGGCCATCTTAGGTACTTTCTGCCAGTACCCAGTTTCTTAACAAATTTTTCCGTAGTGTAGCTGTCCCCCCTCAATATCCTACACCCTACCAGATTGATTTTAAATCAATTATTTCTTTCCTCACCCTCTCTCTCTTAGGCAGTACTTGGGACTGCCAGACTAGTGATCGGTCTCGTGCGCATGCCCCGCCCCCTCCCCACCCGTGTGCGCTCCCGCCCCCCTTCGCGGAACAGCAACCGGAACTAGTCCAGCTATGGGTCGCTTCCCTGCAGCTGCTCCCACCCACCAACGATCGGCACCATCACTGTGCGACAACTCTGCATATCTATTTCTGGAGTGCCCCACTCGTGGGGCATGCAGAAATAGTGCTATCTCGCTCTTTTGAGCGAGATTACAGCAGAGAGAAGCCCAGGACTGCAGCGTTGTACAGGGTTAAGGGGTTAATCTCACTGTTAAAAATATCTCTCTCTGTCTTTATAAATCTCACTGTTATAAATCTCTCCCTCTTAATAAATATCTATTTTATATACATATATATCTAAAACAAATGTCAAATTTGAAATGGCGCGGTAATATCATGAAATTTCACTTCACTCTGCCTTGTTTCACATCGTCGCCAGAACTGTGATATACATACTGCATAGGAAAAGCTGTGTTACAGCATTTAATTATTGCACTATTGCTTGCATGCAGCATTGTGTTTAACCCCTGTAAAATCAACTGCACTACTGGGAGCTAGCTGAACACATCTGGCGAGGCAATGACAAGAGATCTATATGTGTAGCCACCAATCACTTGCTAGATCCCAGCAGTGCATTGCAGCTCCTGATCCTACCTAGATATGTTTTTTGGAATTTTTGTTTTTGTTTTTTTGGTGGTTTTTTTACAACGTCTACCAGGAGAACGCTGCAAATTTGATAATAGAAGTTAACTAGAATGACAGGCACTATCTGATGAAACTTTTATGATTCAGACAGTAGTGCATGTTATTTTATACAACTTTCTAATTTATTCCTATTAAATTTGCTTTGTAACATTTTTTATTATAGCACTGTTATATATAGTTACAAACACTGCTGCCAGATGGCACGTGCACACTCATGGTCTCACCAAGGATAACTCTTTAACAAAGGATTCCAAGAGAACTAAGCAAAGTTGTTATTATTATTGGTTATTTGTAGAGCGCCAACAGATTCCGCAGCGCTATAAACAAAGGGGGAGTACAACAAAACAAATATAGGAATCAAATGGGTGGAAGGCCCTGCAAAGAGTTGCACTGTTGTAGTCAGCTCTTAAGAAGGTAATCTACAAACATAGATGTAAATTGGAAAGTTGTTTAAAACTTTAGTATCTACCCAACTAGGGTTGCCATATTGCCACTTTAAGAGAGGACACATATGAAAAATATATCTGTCAGGGTTCTTATAATGGAACATTATACAATCATTTCTTTAAACAGCCCCTGATGTGTATTTTTCATAACTGTCCTCCCTTAAAGTGGCAATATGGCACTGGAGAAAATCTCGGAGTTCAGCTGATTTTCTTCATTACAAATTCATCTTGAACTTCTACTATTCTGCCCTTAATCTCCATAAGCAACATTACTTCTCTACTCTTATCTCTAATCTTTCTTCAAACCCAAAACCTCTGTTCTCCACTTTCAATACTCTCCTCCACCCTCCCCCACCTCTTAATACAACTTCTCTGTCGGTTCAGGACTTTGCCAGCCACTTTAATAACAAAATTGACTCCATCAGAAATAAAATCAGCTCTCAACATAATTCCATTCTCTCACCCACTCAAATGCTCTCACTCAACCACAACCCACATAACCTTAAACTTAGCTCATTCTCCCGTTACTGAGGAAGAAGTTTCAGCACTTATACTGCGCTCTCACGTCACTACCTGTCCCCTTGACCCTATCCCCTCACAGCTGCTCCCCTCCCTCTGCTACCCTTACCGCTATACTTACACAGATTTTCAACCTCTCCCTCAGCACCGGTATATTTCCCTCATCGCTGAAACATGCACTGGTCACACCTATCCTCAAAAAACCTTCCATTGATCCTACCTCCCCATCCAACTACTGCCCTATTTCCCTCCTCCCTCAAAGCTTCTCGAAAAACTAGTACTGTATATGCACGCCTATCCCATTTCCTTACGTTAAACTCCCTTCTTGACCCATTGCAATCTGGATTTTGTCCTCATCACTCCACAGAGACAGCTATTGTTAAGGTTACCAACGGCAAACTTACAGCAAAATCAAAAGGCCACTTCTCTCTGCTCATCCTCCTTGATCTGTCCGCAGACTTTGACACTGTTGACCACCATCTCTTGCTCCAAACCCTCCAATCCTTCGGCATCTGTGACACAGCCCTCTCGTGTCCCTCTTCCTAGCCTTCTCTGGGGCCTCCTCTGCCCTGTCACCACTTTCTGTCGGAGTACTGCAAGGCTCTGTCCTCGGTCCCCTTCTCTTCTCAATCTACACCTCATCACTAGATTCCCTAATAAAGTCCCACGGTTTCCAATATCATTTGTATGCCGACAACACCCAAATCTACTTCTCTGCACCAGACCTATCTCCTTCCTTGCTAACCTGTGTCACTGTCTTTCTCATATCTCTTCCTGGATGTCCTCTCAATACCTCAAGCTAAATCTCTCCAAAACTGAGCTCTTCATTTTCCCCCCCTTCTTCCAAAATCTCCACCCCCAATCTCTCTATAACTGTCGACAACTCCATCATTACCCCTACCCCGCATGCCCGATGTCTCGGGGTCACATTTGACTCAGATCTTTCTTTCACTCCTCACATTCAGTCCTTGGCTAAAGCCTGCTGCTTCCACCTTAATTCGACACTTCCTTACACAAGACACAACTAAGATTTTAATCCACTCTCTCATTCTTTCCCGCCTTGATTACTGCAACTCTGTCCTCTCTGGTCTCCCCACCTGCCGCCTAGCTCCTTTACAATCCATAATGAATGCCTCTGCCAGACTCATCTTCCTTACACGTCGCTCTTCATCTGCTGCACCTCTCTGCCAATCCCTTCACTGGCTTCCTCTTGCCTCTAGGATCAAACACAAAATTCTCATTCTGACATACAAAGCCCTCAACTGCACCGCTCCCCCCTATATCTCAGACCTTGTCTCCAGAAACTCTCCCTCCCATCCCCTTCGCTCTGCTCATGACCTCCTACTCTCTTGTCACCTCATCACACTCCCGTTTACAGGACTTCTCCAGACTGGCTCCCATCTTGTGGAACTCTCTGCCTCGCTCCACAAGACTCTCTTCTAGTTTTAAAAGCTTCAAGTTCTCCCTAAAGACTCTACTGTTCAGGGAAGCATACAACCTATGCTAACCTTTCTTTATACCAGTTCCTCTCCTCCATTGCTATCCCCTGAACCCCATTACCATGTAAGCATTAGTGTCCAGCTGTTTGTTGATCACCTTCTTAAGAGCTGACTACAACAGTGCAACTCTTGGCAGGGTCCTCTACCCATTTGATCCCTATATTTGTTTTGTTGTACTCCCCCTTTGTTTATAGCGCTGCAGAATCTGTTGGCGCTCTACAAATAACCGATAATAATAATAATAATAATAACCCCATACATTTTAGTTTAATGTCAACTTTACTGCCCCTTTAATCTAGCAGAAGATTAATCAGAATACAGTTTGCAATGAAAATGTAAGTTTTATGCAGATTTATCATTTTCTTTGTTGATACTGTAGCAATTATAGTGATAATTACAATTGTGCACACAGACCTGGTGAGATTAGAGAACAACTGAGCCCCTGAGTTTATGAATTACACAAAGGACCTTACAGATGTGTCATGGCAGCTAATTTTTCAGGCACTCTATAGTAAATCAATGACAATGTACTAATATTCAAATGCTACATCACATATACACAAAGCAGCTTGAAACAAATTAAAGTAAAATGTTCTGCAAACATTTAACATTTATATTGATTGAAACAAAGCGGAGAGCATTATTTTTATTTTTTATGCCAAAATATTCACTCATCTCTACTTATAATATAGAAACATAGATATTGATGGCAGATAAGAGCCATAGGCCCAGCAAGTCTGCCCCACCTTACCTAACAGTATAAACTTATCTAGTTCGTAGGATAGCCTTATGCTTGTCCCATGCATTTTTAAAGTCCCCCACAGTGTTTGTTGCTACTACCTCTTGAGGAAGTTTATTCCATAAATCAATCACTCTTTCTGTAAAGAAGCTTCCTCAAATTACTCCTGAATCTACTACCCTTTAGCTTGAGCTCATGACCCCTTGTTCTTGAATTTTCCATTTTATGTAAAATACTCACATCCTCAGTTTTACTAAACCCTTTAATGTACTTGAAACTTGCTATCATATCACCTCTTTCCCTTCTCTCCTCTAAGCTATACATATTTAGGTCATTGAGCCTATCCTGGTAAGTTTTATTTTTTAGACCATGTACCATTTTAGTAGCCCTCCAACAAATGCTGACTTCTGTAATAAGCAGAAGGCTGATGCTGAAATTAAAAAAAATGTTTCTTAAAATGTCTATAATGGAAATAAAGTCAACTGAATAAATTGACAACAAAAATCGCCACAATAAATAAGAAATTCTTACAGAATAGCTCAGTGTACAGTTGTACTGCAGCAGAGCATTCTGGGTAGTGCCGCAAATAAAGCTAGTAATGTATTTTCTTGTTCCTTCCATACACTCTGCCAAAGGAAGCCATCTTTAGAGTTATATATAATCTAAAGCTTGGGGTCAGTGCTTCTATTTAGCCTTTCACTTCCAGAGACAGATTCATTTGTATGTTTTTTTTAGTGGCACTGACCACACACACGCAAAGTGAAAAGAGAGACCTTGGTGGTTACGCCACGTCTGTTTAACAAGAATAAAAATAATGTTACGTTCATGATGTTTTTATTTATTTGGCTATGTGTTACCTAATGATGAAAGTTGCATGTGCCTTTAACAGGACAGTTTCCCAGAGTATAAACAGACAGCACCTGATATAGGAATGAGATCATTTCTACTTGTAAAGAAATCTGCTACACATGCATGCACATATCAGGGTTTCTTTTTTCTGTGTCCAGTAGAGGGCTCCCCTCTCTCGTTTGCTCACCATATGCAACTGTCTGGCTTGTATAAAAAAATCAGATTCATAGCAAGAGGCATTGAACATCCCACATGTTTATGAGTCCCAAAAGGATTTGGTGAGATTTGATGGATTCATGCATTCCTTAGATTGCTGTGTTAACAGTTTTTTAAAACAGGGACCAAGCATTAGCTGACATGGTTGCTCTACCATAAAGCAAATTAGCCAATTGCCTAGTATGTCCCAACTGTCATTCACCTCTTTGTTTAACCCAAAGTAAAAATCATCAAGTTATGCTTCACTAACATATAGGCAATGCTGCAAACTAAACAATTTAACCAAATCTGACCAATCAAATATCCACAAGCAATTTGAGCAAATGAAAACCTCACAATATCACAAAGCATGAAGTCCGCACTGATTATGCAGATTAATGGTCATTTTGTTCTCAGCAATCAGATGAAAGTAGTAAGATGAGCTAAACAACATCTAATCACTTACTCCTGTGAGCTGATATCAATTTATTTAAAGGACACTAAACCCATTTTTTTTCTTTCATAGCTCAGATAGAGAAGCAATTTTAAGCAACTTTCTAATCTACTCCTTTAATCAATTTTTCTTTGTGCTCTTGCTATCTTTTTTTGAAAAAGCAGGAATCTACGCTAAGGAACCAGTCCATTTTTGGCTCAGAACCCTGGATAGCGCTTGCTGATCGGTGGGTAGGTACATTTAGCCACCAATCAGCAAGTGCAACCCAGGTGCTGAACCGAAAATGGGCCGGCTCCTTAGCTTAGATTACTGCTTTTTCAAAAAAAGATACCAAGAGAACGTAGAAAAATTGATAATTGGAGTAAATTAGAAAGTTGTTTAAAATTGCTGCTCTATCTGAATAATGAAAGAAAAGTTTTGGGTTTCATGTCCCTTTAAAAGGGACATGAAACCCAAAATTGTTCTTTCATGATACAGATAGAGAATACAGTTTTTAAAAAGTTTTCAATTTACTTCTATTATCAAATTTGCTTTGTTCGCATGATATTCTTTGTTGAAGAGATATCTAGCTAGGTAGAGTGCACGTCTGGAGCACTACATAATAAGAAATAGCACTGCCATCTAGTGCTCTACCTAATGTATGACATTGTTACAAAACTACTGCCATATAGTGCTGCAGCACGTGCACGCTCCTGAACTAACCTTCCTGCTTTTCAACAAAGGATAACAAGGAAACAGTGATATAATAAAAGTGCATTGAAAAATTGTATGTTCTATCTGAAACATGAAAGAAAGAAAAATTAGGGTCTTATGTCCCTTTAAACAAAAAACAAAACAACATTATACTTTCACTCTCCCAGTTGCATCAGGGATAATTAAAAAATGAGTAACATGACCCTTTAATCACCTCCTCAGTGGATACCCTAAGTTTTGTGGGGGGGGGGGGCTGTTACTTGAGTGATTAATCAAAATTGCCCCCAAATGTGTTATGCACGTGCACCGCTTTTCTATCAGAGGTGCCTTTAATAAAACTTTCACATAGCGAGTACCATGAAATTCACAGGGAATGCTGCCGTTTGTATTTATTCTGCCATTGTCCATTTTCACCAGTTAGGTGCCAGTTTAAGATTTATGAAATACTAAAAATTACCTGGAAAAGTAATCACAGGTAAGTGCGGGAACAAAACCACAAAACAAAACGGCATAACTTGTTTTAGGAAGCATTTCGCATTGCTAAAGTTAGATAATAAAATGTTTCTAAGTGAAAAAAGAATGATCAGCAGAGCATTTCAGACCTACTTTTATGTCCCTTTGAAGGAAAATGAAACCCCAATTTTTTTCTTCATAATTATGATAGAACATATCATTTTACACAACTTTTTAAACTGACTTCTGTTATATAATTTGCTTAGTTTGCGTGGTATCCATTGTTAGTAGGCTTAGGAGCTCAGAGCTAGCTTCTGATTCGTGGCTAAACATAAATGCCTCTTGTCAGTGGCTTACAAATGTGTTCAGCTAGCTCCCAGTATTGAATTGCTGTTCCTTGAACAAAGGATACTAAGAGAATGAAGCAAAATTGATAACAGAAGTTAATTACAAAATTGTTTTAAAAGCTAAGCTCTGCCTGAATTATGGAGGAGAGAGAGAGAAAGAAAGAGAAAGAAAGAGAAAGAAAGAGAAAGAGAGTGAAAGAGAGAGAGAGTGAAAGAGAGTGAAAGAGAGTGAGAGTGAAAGAGAGTGAGAGTGAAAGAGAGTGAGAGTGAAAGAGAGTGAAAGAGAGTGAGAGTGAAAGAGACTGAGAGTGAAAGAGAGTGAGAGAGTGAGAGTGAGAGAGATGCTGCCAGACATCCCATTCATTCCTATGGGAGCTGTCTACACCTAACACTCTAACATGTACCCCGAGTCTAAACACCTCTAATCTGTCCCCCCCCCCCTACACCGCCGCAACTAAATAAAATGATTAACCCCTAAACCGCCGCTCACGGAGCCCACCGCAAGCTACTCTATACATATTAACCCCTAAACCGCCGCTCACGGAGCCCACCGCCACCTACATGATACCTAGTAACCCCTTATCCTGCCCCCCCTATACCGCCGCCCTCTATAATAAAGTTATTAACCCCTATCCTGCCGATCACGCACCTCGCTGCAAATAAATAAATAGTTTAACCCCTAAACCGCCGCTCCCTGACCCTGCCGCAACCTATATTAAATTTATTAACCACTAATCTGCCCCCCTACACCGTCGCCACCTATAATACATTTATTAACCCCTATCCTGCCCCCCACTACACCGCCGCCACTGTAATAAAATTATTAACCCCTAAACCTAAGTCTAACACTAACCCTAACACCCCCCTAACTTAAATATTAATTAAATAAATCTAAATAATATTTCTATTATGAACTAAATTAATTCTATTTAAAACTAAATACTTACCTTTAAAATAAACCCTAATATAGCTACAATATAAATAATTATATTGTAGCTATCTTAGGATTTATTTTTATTTTACAGGTACCTTTCAATTTATTTTAACTAGGTACAATAGCTATTAAATAGTTATTAACTATTTAATAGCTTACCTAGCTAAAATAAAGAGAAATGTACCTGTAAACTAAAAACTAACCTAAGTTACAATTACACCTAACACTACACTATACTTAAATAAATTATTCCTATTTAAAACTAAATACTTACCTGTAAACTAAACCCTAAGATAGCTACAATATAATTAATAATTACATTGTAGCTATCTTAGGATTTATATTTATTTTACAGGTAACTTTGTATTTATTTTAGCTAGTTAGAATAGTTATTAAATAGTTATTAACTATTTAATAACTACCTAGCTAAAAGAAATACAAAATTACCTGTAAAATAAATCCTAACCTAAGTTACAATTAAACCTAACACTACACTATCATTAAATAAATTAAATAAATTAACTACAAATAACTACAATTAAATACAATTACATAAACTAACTAAAGTACAAAAAATAAAAAAAGCTAAGTTACAAAAAATAAAAAAAATAAGTTACAAACATTTAAAAAAATATTACAACAATTTTAAGCTACTTACACCTAATCTAAGCCCCCTAATAAAATAACGCCGCTTGGAAGATCACTTCATCGGATGGAAGATTTCTTCAGCGCCCCTTGGATGATCACTTCTGCCGCTCCGTATGTCCTCTTCGGTTCCATCGCTGCTCGGTTGAGTGAAGACGACTCAAGGTAGGATGATCTTCAGGGGATTAGTGTTAGGTTATTTTAAGGGGAGTTTTGGTTAGATTAGGGGTATGTGGGTGGTGGGTTTTAATGTTGGGGGGGTTGTATTTTTCTTTTACAGGCAAAAGAGCTGAATTCTTTGGGGCATGCCCCCACAAAAGGCCCTTTTAAGGGCTCGTAAGGCAAAAGAGCTTTGAACTTTTTTAATGTAGAATAGGGTAGGGCATTTTTTTATTTTGGGGGGGTTTGTTATTTTATTAGGGGGCTTAGATTAGGTGTAAGTAGCTTAAAATTGTTGTAATATTTTTTTAAATGTTTGTAACTTATTTTTTTTATTTTTTGTAATTGTATTTAATTGTAGTTATTTGTAGTTAATTTATTTAATTTATTTAATGATAGTGTAGTGTTAGGTTTAATTGTAACTTAGGTTAGGATTTATTTTACAGGTAATTTTGTATTTCTTTTAGCTAGGTAGTTATTAAATAGTTGATAACTATTTAATAACTATTCTAACTAGCTAAAATAAATACAAAGTTACCTGTAAAATAAATATAAATCCTAAGATAGCTACAATATAATTATTATTTATATTGTAGCTATATTAGGGTTTATTTTATAGGTAAGTATTTAGTTTTAAATAGGATTAACTTAGTTAATAATAGAAATATTATTTAGATTTATTTAATTAATATTTAAGTTAGGGGGGTGTTAGGGTTAGTGTTAGACTTAGGTTTAGTGGTTCATAATTTTATTACAGTGGCGGCGGTGTAGTGGGGGGCAGGATGGGTTAATAAATTTATTATAGGTGGCGACGGTGTAGGGGGGGCAGGATAGGGGTTAATAAATTTAATATAGGTTGCGGCGGGTTCAGGGAGCGGCGGTTTAGGGGTTAAACTATTTATTTATTTGCGGCGTGGTGCGGGATCAGCAGGATAGGGGTTAATAACTTTATTATAGAGGGCGACTGTATAGGGGGGCAGGATAGGGGTTACTAGGTATAATGTAGGTGGCAGCGGTGTCCGGGGGCGGCGGTTTAGGGGTTAATACATTTATAAGACTTGCGGCGGGGTCTAGGAGCGGCGGTTTAGGGGTTAGTAACTTTATTTAGTTGCGGGGGGCTCCGGGGGCGCCGGTATAGGGGGTAGAACAGTGTAGTTTAGTGTGAGTGCTTAGTGACAGGCTAGCAAGAAAGCTGTCAAACAGCCGAAGAGCAGCGAGATCGGATGAGTGATAACTCTCACAGTCCGCTGCTCATCGCCCCGCGGCTTTTTGACAGCTTTACTTGATAACTTAGGCAAATTTTTTCAGGTCCGCAGCGGCGATGTGAGGTGAGCTTAGGCGGGCGTATTGGGCCGGCGAAGGCAGGAAAGTTGACACGTTGATAACTACCCCCCATAGAGAGAGAGATAGAGAGAGAGATAGAGAGAGAGATAGAGAGAGATATAGAGAGAGATATAGAGAGAGATATAGAGAGAGATAGAGAGAAATATAGAGAGAAATATAGAGAGATATATAGAGAGAGAGAAATATAGAGAGAAATATAGAGAGAGATATATATAGAGAGAGAGAGAGAGAGAGAGATATATAGAGAGAGAGATAGAGATAGAGATAGAGATAGAGATAGAGATAGAGATAGAGATAGAGAGAGAGAGAGAGAGAGAGAGAGAGAGAGAGAGAGAGAGAGAGAGAGAGAGAGATGGATAACCAAATGGCTAAAATGTAAGCCAATATTAAGCTAACATTAAAATGAGTTAACGTTTTCTGCATAAATTATCACTAAATAAATTTATGTTATAGTTATACAAAGATGTCTGTGGAGAACAGAACACTGAAAGATAGATAGATAATAGACAGACAGATGATCGGCAGATGATAGATATATCTTAGGTATATCTATCTATATATATATTTATCTAAGACAGATAGGTGATGGACAGATAGATAGATAGATAGATAGATATGCCTAAGACAGATAGGTGATAGGTATATTTATATATATATATATATATATATATACACCTAAGACAGATAGATGGATAGATAGATAGATAGATAGATAGACCTAAGACAGATAGGTGATAGATATATCTAATAGAACAGGAGAAGTGGACCGAGCGCTACACCCAGGGCCTTAAGCTTACTAACTTAGATATATCTAAGACAGATAGATGGATAGATAGGGGATAGATGTAAGTCAGATACAAAGATGATCGACATATAGATAATAGATGGATAGATATAAGTCAGATAGATAGATGGATGGACATAAGTCACTTAGATAGAATTATTTAAGTCACATTTGCATTCTGGTCTTTACTGCCTCAGCTGTAATACAAATACCTCCAGAAGCATCTATATTGTTTATTACGTAAACGTCCTTCTGTGGTCTTTTGAATGCCACTCATTTATAATATTTGTTTGCATTACCAAACATGATGTGCAGACCTTGACTTCATCAAAACATATGAAGCCCGGTGACCTTATAAAAAATGAATTTCATACCCCTGCTTACTTCTTTTAAGTCAATAAAGTAATTGATCAGGTTCTTAACTAGTTATGGCACTGACCAAGGTCACTGTGTAATCACAGACGTCTCTTTCACCAGCTGGTGCACAAGGAATCTGCAAGTGGCAGCGCGTGCTGTGTATGGGGACAAGTAGATCATAGTAATATAATACTCATACAGGCGATCGCTCATTCTCAAAGCGGAATAAAGGAATAAAAGGTTACTGATTAATGCCTTGTGTGTATGTCTGGTGCACACAAATGTAGTTATTAAAAGGAAAAGAATGGTCAAAATTGAATTGTGCATGGGTGCATTTAACGGCAATTTTTCAATATTGTGTTTCTAGTAAAAGGTATTACTGTTTTTCAGCGGCATACACACATATGCTGTGAGGGCCCGTGCACCAGCATTTGACACCATGCCTGCTCAGAGAGCTTGAGGTGGTATGTATTGTGTCACTGAAGTCTTAATCTTGTGAGATTTAATAGTAAACTTCCTTAAACTGAGAGGCAAATAACATGACTGCGCTTGCACATGCTAGATGCACACTCACTTGTCCCAGGACTAGTATCATGATTGGCGGCTTAAAGTTTCTTTACAATGGGAGGTGGCTACTGAAGAAATTTTAAGGTAAAATATCTTCATTTTTTTACATAGAGATGTTCAGGTGATATTTTCTAGTCAGTTTTTTTTTACAGCTATGCTGCATCACTTTCATGTGCTGTAACATTTGGGTATCATTTTCCTTTAAAGGGACCGTAAAATGTTTTACCATAATTGTACAGCATGTGCATAATCAATTACTACAATTAGATCCTCACCTTGTAAAAATAAATAAATATTTATATATATATTGATGTTCTAAAAAGTTTTTCATTGTTATCTTTAAAACACTTCTTCAATCACAACCCGGTCGATCACCCCTTTCAGATGAATGTACTGCGCTGCAACGTGCTACATTTAAAAAAATATATATTTTATGATTTTGAGAGTTATCAACTCTGTGCTCACTGGAAAAACACACTGACAGTATTGGTCAACATTATAGATTGTGATCCCCTATGTCTTTAACACGTGTAAAAATTCTTATAAAAAGGTTGAACACATAGTAAATGTCAGCTTCATTGTACTCCTGGAAGCTAGCTGAACACATCTGGTGAGCCAATTACATAATGCATTGCCACAAATCACCCCCTAGCTCCTCATTGTGTGTAGCTTCTCCTGAGCCTATCTTGGTATGCTTTTCAACAAAGGATGTAAAGAGAACAAAGTAAATTGAAAGGTAGTAACGAAGTGGAGCACACATCCAGTATATTAAAAAGTTCAATTTATTCAATGCATATTAAAATGGTAGACAGAAGGTGAGTGGGAAAAACACGATCTTATGCGTTTCGACTAGCCTAGCCGTAGTCATAGATCCTACACCCTCAAGGAGAAGGCATGGTTTATAAGGCAAATCTTTGCCCTATTATTCATTTACAAATTCTTACTAACAATTAACTCTTACTATGCTGAAACCAAATGTGATTACATTGTAGTTTATAAAGCTCACAACAATACTATACTGCTAACTCGCAGTTGTAATAAAACTAAGGCGGAAAGATAAACCTACTAGATAATGTTGAAAATGACATACATGAGACAAATTATTTCAATACCAATACATATAGCAAATGTGAATTATGTATTTAAACAATCATATATAATGGTACCTTTAGCAATACATATTATGATTTCTAACAGCCATATGATAAGGTGTGGATACAGGATAGCACATTTCTAAATAGACATTATAACAACGTTGGATACCTTTGTTATTTTATCTTAAGAGTTACATTAAGGGTAATTTCAAATAGGGAATATAGAGAAAAAAAATGTATGCCATATTTTTCATAAATATATTTAATACCAGATAAATTTAATTCTTTCCTGGCAGGGAGAGTCCACGACTTCATTCCTAACTGTTGAGAAATACAACACCTGGCCACCAGGAGGAGGCAAAGACACCCCAGCCAAAGGCTTAAATATTCCTCCAACTTCCTCTATCCTCCAAGTCATGTGGCCGAGGGAGCAAGGAAAAGTAGGAGAAACATCAGGGTATAAAAGGTGCCAGAAGAAAAAATAAACGGGGAGCCGCTTAAATCAATATATATCATACAGGTGGGGTAGTGGACTCTCCCTGCCAGGAAAGAAAGGAATTTATCTGGTAAGCATAAATTTTGTTTTCTTTCCATAAGGCAGGGAGAGTCTACAACTTAATTCCTTATTGTTGGGAAAACAATACCCAAGCTCCAGAGGACACTGAAGGAATAACGGGAGGGAACAAGAAAGAGGCAGAATCTGAGGGCACCACAGCCTGCAAAACAGCCGAAGCAAACAAATCAAACTTGTAAAATTTAGAAAACTTATGTAAGGAGGAACAGGTAGCCGCCTTACAAATCTGATCCACAGAGGCTTCATTCTTAAAAAGCCCAGGAAAAAGCTACTGCTCTAGTGGAATGAGCCATAATCATCTCAGGAGGCTGTTGTCCCGCTGTCTCATAAGCTAGGCGGATGGCACTCCTTAACCAGAAAGACAGGGAAGACGGAGTGGCCTTCTGACCCCTAGGCTTACCCGCATAGATAACAAACAAAGATGAAGATTGTATGAACTCTTTAGTAGCCTGAAGGTAAAACTTCAAGGCACGAACCACATCTAGATTGTGAAGCAAATGCTCCTTCATTGAAGGAGGATTGGTCGCACAAGGAAGAAACAACAATCTCTTGATTAATGTTACAATCTTCCTTAGGAAGGAAACCCAACTTAGTACGTAAAACCGCCTTATTATCATGAAAAACAAGGTAAGGGTGGTCACATTGCAAAGCAGAAATCTCAGAGAGACTGCGAACTGAGGCAATAGCCAATAGAAATATCCAAGATAACAGTTTAATGTCAACATTATGCATGGGCTCAAACAGAGCCTTCTGCAACACACGAAGAACAAGATTGGGGGTCCAAGGCGGAGCCACCCTTCGAAACACAGGTCTGATACTAGTCAGGGCCTTAACAAATGACTGCACATATGGAAGCTCAGCTAATCTCTTGTGCAGCAACACCAACAGGGCCGATATCTGTCCTTTTTAGGGAGCTAGCAGATAGACCCTTCTCCAGTCTATCCTGGAGAAAAGATAACATTTTGGCAACTTTAACCTTATGCCAAGAAAAACCATGCTCCTCACACCAGTGCAGGTAAGTCCATCCCACTTAATGGTAGATGCGTCGAGTCACTGGCTTACGAGCCTGAATCAAAGTGTCGATTACACTCTCAGAGAAACCTCTCTTGACCAAAACTAAGCGTTCAATCTCCACGGAGTCAGCCTCAGAGAATCTAGATTTTGATGTAGAAATGGACCCTGTAGCAGCAGGTCCCTGCGACAGGGTAACCTGCATGGAGGAGATGAGGACATCCCCACCAGATCCGCGAATCAAGTCCTTCGCAGCCAGGAAGGAGCAATTAGAATCACTAAAGCTTGCTCCTGCATGATGCGGGCCACCACCCGAAGAAGAAGGTGTAATGGAGGAAACAGACTGAGTCTGAACCTCCAAGGAACCGCTAGAGCATCTATTAGTTCTGCTTGAGGAGCCCTCAAACTTGACCCATACCTGTGTAGTTTGGCTTTTAGACGGGAAGCCATGAGGTCTATCTCCAGAATCCACAATCTGCTGCATGTCTCTGCAAATGCCTCGGGGTGGAGAAAAGATTCCCCCGGGTGAAAGGATTGCCTGCTGAGGAAGTTTGCTTCCCAGTTGTCCACACCCGAAATGTGGATCGCTGACCGCATACGATTGTTGGCCTCTGCCCATTCTAGAATTTGAGATAATTCTCTCATCGCTAAGGAACTTCTCATTCCTCCCTGATGGTTGATGTAGGCTATCAAAGTTATATTCTCTGATTGTATATAAAAGACAAAACAAAGGGGCACCTCATGTGTAGTATCATCAAATAAGCACAAAGCCACAGAAAATAAAGCCAAATGGGTACTCACAAGGCTCTGGAGCTCACCTACAGAGGATATCAGTTATTAACTGTAGTAGAAAGATAAAACACAGGAAAAGCACCAAATTGTGCAGATCACAAAGGATATGGTGTTTGACTTAGCACAAAGGAAGATTGGGTACTCACATGTTAGATGAGCACACTTATGTGTAAGTAGGAGCAAGCTGGCATATTATGGTAAGGTGTGTCAGCTCACCACCAAGGGACTTTTCCTTAGGATGCAATATCCAAAAGTGGCAGACTTCTGTGTGTTAGGTTCCACTCCAAGCAGGTGCAGGCAGGTAAAATCACTCACAAGAGTATTTTATAAAAACAAAAAAATACTATTTATTAAAAACAAATTAAAATACATGTACAAAGGAGTGAACTAGGGGCATACATTCAAGCCCCCTGTAAATGCAACGCGTTTCTCAGCTCATACGCCGTTTCCTCGGGCATATTTTTTACCCTGCTACCCCAGGGGTTACACATATAGATATATAGAAGCAACAGCGCATTAACACTTTAGAGCATTTTCCTTGTGCACTATTGTGTCTCTTTAGAGGAAAACAAAACATAACACTATAAAATGTTTCCTTTATACCTTTCCCCTTGAGACAAACAACATTCAACAGACTTTTCAAGGGGTGTGTCCCAGGTCTGTTAAACGATGCATAATGTGCAAACAAAAATGACAGTTGAAATAAACTAACATATAAGCAAATAAACTAACATCCTATAAAATTTTGGGGATATACATTATGAATTACAAATTTTGAAATATAAAATAATTTGGAATATGTTGTTGATGATGAACTGTATATGCTAGGAAAACTGCTGTGAATATATCAAAACATTGTATTATATTAATGTGAAAGAATGTTTTATATTCAAGATTACATTGTTTCCACATGTTTAGAATTATTAGGTGTATATGAATTGCTGTATATGAATTGCTGTGTAGATTTTCACTTTACACCTTTGTTTTATTTTAACACATAAGACTGACACCTTTGCTATTAAACACTGAAACAGTCAGGTGTTGAAGGTTACCAATTAAGGGTACACGCCCTTAGGATAGAGAGGAAAAATGTTAGTTTGCACTAGATAGTAGGTATATAAAGCAGGACAGTAGCAGGGTAAAAAATATGCCTGAGGAAACGGTGTATGAGCTGAGAAACGCGTTGCATTTACAGGGGGCTTGACTGTATGCCCCTAGTTCACTCCTTTGTACATGTATTTTAATTTGTTTTTAATAAATAGTATTTTTTTTGTTTTTAAAAAATACTCTTGTGAGTGATTTTACCTGCCTGCACCTGCTTGGAGTGGAACCTAACACACAGAAGTCTGCCACTTTTGGATATTGCATCCTAAGGAAAAGTCCCTTGGTGGTGAGCTGACACACCTTACCATAATATGCCAGCTTGCTCCTACTAGCACATAAGTGTGCTCATCTAACATGTGAGTACCCAATCTTCCTTTGTGCTAAGTTAAACACCATATCCTTTGTGATCTGTACAATTTGGTGCTTTTCCTGTGTTTTATCTTTCTACTACAGTTAATGACTGATATCCTCTGTAGGTGAGCTGTCACACCTGATAAAATCTGCAGCCTGTCCCTACAAGCACATAGGTGTGCTCCAGAGCCTTGTGAGTACCAATTTGGCTTTTTTTCTGTGGCTTTGTGCTTATTTGATGATACTGCACATGAGGCGCCCCTTTGTTTTGTCTTTTATATAGTATCTCTGGACCATTGTTGGTGAGGAGGAGGAGGCTGCCATCGTTGGGAAGAAAGATACACTTCTTAATCTGAAATTGAACTTTCCTTTAACATGCCAAATTGCTGGCAATTCTAATTGTATTTATATGCTCATGTATCATTGAGGTTATTACTAGCTATTTATTAGCGTTCACCCTTTTGTTGTGTAGATATTCTCTTCAGAGTATTGAAGATTACTCAGAGTTCCAAGATATTGATCGGAAGAGAGGACTCCTCCTGAGTCAACAGCCCTTCCGTACCCAGGAAATTCACCATGGTATTTGGAGTAAGAACTCTTTCCCAAGTTTATCTTCCATCCATGTGATCGAAGAAGACAGAAAGAATTCCGAGTGCTCCCTTGCTAGACGAAAAGATGGTGCTTGCAGTAGCACCAGGTAAGGTGCTACTACAATACCTCTTGTTCTGGAAACCACTAGAAGAGCCCCCAGAACCTTTGTAAATATCCTTGGAGCAGTAGCTAAGCCAAACGGAAGTGCTATGAAGTAGAAGTGCTGGTCCAGAAAGGCAAACCTCAGGAACTGAAAATGTCCCTCGTGTATCGGAACGTGAAGGTATGCATCCTTCAGGTCTATGGATCGCGAAACCTGAGCCTATACATTTAGATGTATAATCTGCATATTCACATCACAAATGAAGGAATTAGCAATTCTCAGAGCCTTAATTATCTCCTGAATATCCTCAAGGGGAGATTCCATCTCAATAAGTTCAGACAGAGAGTCACACCAGTAGGTAGCTGCTCCAGCAACCGCGGCTACAGCTGCTGCCGGTTGGAAAAAAAATCCTGTGTGTTGGAACATTTTCCTCAGAAAAGTTTCAAACTTTTTGTCCATAGGCACTCTAAAATAAGAACTATCCTCAAGAGGGATAGTAGTACGCTTAGCGAGCATAGAAATGGTGCCATCCACCTTAGGGATGGAACCCCACAGTTCCAATTGAGAGTTGGGGACTGGAAACAATTTCTTAAAGGTTGACAAGGGGGAAAAGGAAGTTCCGATTCTTTCCAATTTGTTAATAATAATGTTACGAACTGGTACAGGAAAAGTCTGTAAGAACTTTCTGTCTTCATAAAACCTGTCTAACTTAGGGATCGTAGGTTCCTCAGGTAGCTTAGCCTCTGGAACCTCTAAAGTGGACAGGACCTCCTTTTAGCAAAAAACGCAAATGTTCAATTGTAAATCTAAAGAAGGGTTCCTCCGCTGGAGGAAATTTAGTAACAGAAGTCTCAGACTCAGAAAGTTCACCCTCTGAAGCTACAGAGGTTAACTCATCCTCGGATAGCTGGGACATACAAGCTAGATCCTACAGAAATTTAGATGACTAAGTCGGGAGAACTATGTTTGATCTTTCTCTTGCGTTTCCTAGAGATAGGTAGAGCACTCAAGGCCCCCTCCAGATGGAGAATTAGTTGTACCGAGGGGGACTGCATGTAAAGCGATTTGAGTAGAAAGAGTAGTAATCTCTCAGGACATAGAATCCTGAGAGGTTGATGGTTTAGAGGGACTAATTGTGCTATGTGTTTTAGCAGACTTAGTTCCTTTTTTAGACTTTAACCTCTTAAGGACATATGACAGAATTTTTCCGTCATAAAACAATTGAGCAAACTGAAAGCTGTGTCCTTAAAGGGTTAAAACAGTGCCTAGGCAAATGGAACAAAATTGAGAAGGCAGGCAAGCCATAGCCTTCTTACAATATAAACAGGTATTATTCACAAAAGAAGGAGCAGAAACTTCTAATGTAGTATCAGAGTCCTCAATAGCTTTGATATGTACTCTCACAGATAGAATAAAAAAAACTGAACTAAATAAAGCGCTTTATATATAAAATGGCACCTTTATATTCCCAATGGCTGGGGCAGTCACCACCTCCTAGACCCAGACAGGCTATCAGTAAAAACGCTCTCCTCAAGGAGCGATGTCTGCAGCAGGATCATAAGGAAGTTAAAGAGACTGCACCCTGTCACAGCTGTGCAACCCCTTTAAAAATTGTATGGTAGGTGTTGTATTTCCCAACAGTAAGGAATGAAGTTGTGAACTCTCCCTGCCTTATGGAAAGAAATATAAATTACAAAATCTACAAAATTTACATGCAAACATGAATAGATACACATTTTTCCTATTTCTACAGTCAAATAGAGGGCAATAGTTAGTTAACACTTTCATATTTTTTAGACGTCATGTCCCATTTTAAGTACATGCTAGGACCATTATTTCCAAAAATGTATTATATCAAATTGGGAATTGAACCCTTCAGGTACCAAAGTTTTAAGTTTGTGGATCCAATACATTTCTTGCCTTTCTAGGATTGTCTACTCCCCGCTCTACGTGGCACATAAACTACCTCAATGGCATTCCATCTAAAATTATCCACATTTTTATGATGAACATTAATAGAATGTTGTGACAATGCAGAACAACAGATATAATTTATGATGTATCCTAGGTGCTCTCTTATCCTAGTTCAGATATTTCTGGTTGTTTTTTATGTTGCATGCACTCTATAAGATAGATCATGAAGGTAGTTGAACAGTTTATGCAACCCCTAGTAGTAGAATTCTCCCCAGTAGTGTAAAAGGTAAAGTTGACACCTTGTTTTATAAAAGAGCAAGACTTACACCAGGTTTTGCCACATCTATATGTGCCCGATACTTCTAGCCAAGAACTTCTTCTACTGGGTTTAGGTAACATACAAGGTGAGTAAATTACCTAAAGTTAAACCTCTAGAATAGACAAAATCAACACCATTTATTATAATTATATTTTTCAGTATTTCGTCACCGTACAAATTCGGTAGATATTTTCTAACAATATTACATACTACAGAAAATTGGCTTGAATTATTAGTCACAAATTTCAAGCTCTCTGATTTTGTTGGTTTTTTTTCATTATATTTCTTTTTAAAGAGTTATTTTCTATTAAGAATTGTAAGGTCTCTTACAATGTCATGCTCTCTGAACCACAAAAGTTTTATTCTTAAGTTCATGTCCTTTTTATTTAAATGTCACTGCCACCTGATGTTATCCCACTACCTCAAATATTTCTTAAAGTAATTGTAAAGTTTACTGAATAAGTGCCTGGTATCTAAAAATAATCTTAAAAACAGGGGCACTTTCATTTCTTAAACCATACAAAGATGCTTATTTTTAATATCCTTTGCGTTATGGTAAACATAACACTGATCCTCCGCTCGCAGCTCCCGCTTTCATTAGCATATCTACAAGGATCCAGCTTCCTCATCGATCCGCTAAAGAAAGAAGGAGCTGCGGGCGGAGGATCGGCGTTATGTTTACCATAAAGCTTAATGAATGAAAGTGTCCCTGTTTTAAGAGTATTTTTAGATACCAGGCACTTATTCATTAAAGAAAACACAGCAAAACTCATTTTTGCTTCTTATTAAACAAAAATATTTTTTAAAATATCAGATACAATATAAAATTATACGAAAAAATAAATACATTAACATATATTAGAAGTGTTAGTATAATATAAAACCCAACTAAACCATCACCATTGTAGATTATAGGATCATATATTAAAAAAGCATTTTATCGGGGGGGCGGAGCCAGCTTCAGAAGAGATAGGACGTATACATTTTGAGCTCCTGCAAAACCATCAGATATTAAGCTTATAATACATTTAATTTATACTCCCTAACAACAGTAGAGTTCTTCTCTTATAAGGAGGAAGGCAACCTTTTTATAACTTCTGTTTACTGCGGCCTCCAGCATCTTTTCTGGCACCTGCACAGCGACGACCTAACAGACATCTCCGTGTGGCAGCAGGGATTACTTGATCTACAGCCATAACCTATTTTACTCTAGACCCTGGACTACACCACCAAATATGGCAGGCTTCACTGAACTAGCACAGGAGTCGCTACGGACACTGATGCAGCAGATGGACAATAACTTTCATGATCTAAAACTTGTACTAAGAGATCAATGTCACACAGGAACTGCTCCTCTATCTAAAATGGCGGCTCCTACAGATCCCGACAAGTGCGATGAGACCTCGAAGTCTAATAACAGTGCACCAGCATCAGTGCCAGAGATGCCGCGGACCTGCATAGAATTTTCAGTACAAGACGTACGTTTAGGTGCAAAGAGGAGCCTGGAAGTGAAGAGGGGTCCAGTCCTATTAAAGCCGGATGGAGGTGAGCTGAGTGTTGGGGATAAAATGCCGCAGATCGCTACTACCCTGCTTTTGACAGATGTCTATTTCCCTGAGAGCTGGATTCCGGATTTCAGAGCAGCCCTGGATGTCTTGCAGGCTGATGACTTTCGGAGACCGTTCATTGCGGCAGGGTCATTGCAGGGTGCTTACCGTAAAGATTTAACGCTACCAAAAATTGCTATGGGGGATTTACACTCTTCACCTGAAAGGGGGAAATACCCAAATCCCATCCAAATTTCAAAAGGTCTTAGAGGGTCATGGCGATGCCCGGTACTCCTACACTTGGCAATGGTAATAAAAGATCTAAGCCGCTTACTAAGTTGTTCACAGAAGCCAGTTGCAGATCTCCCCTCAGAATGGCAAACAACATGGAGGATCATCAGGGAAATAGCTGAATGCCTTGAACTCTGTATTTTTTTTGCTCACAAGTTCGGTGTAGGCTGAAAACTCCCTTGCTATGAGAACATTCATTTATCATACCGTACATAACTCCAAATGGTGTGATGTAGCCTGTAAATGTTTATGTTCTCCTAGACACATACCTATTTGAAGTTAACGTAGTTTATGTCGACCCTCAATGCTTGCTTGTTTTGTCCCTCTTTAGAGTGACTTTATATTTCTATGTTCAGTTAATATCATTAATGATCTAGAGCTGGTATGACTGATTGTAAGTGAGATTGCATTAGGCTTGACCTATAGTGAGTATGCACAGCATACACATGAAGGCTACTTATGTGGCACTATATAAGACACTCTCTTATCCACTTTAACTTCATGCTGACTTATTCTTTACATGAGCTTTAATGATATTTCATTTTCCCTAAAATGTATTTTTGCCTATATAAAATTCTAATATCCTGTTAACCCTTAACCTGGGGTCTTCTCTCTTTAGATTATTATTAAGTAACCCCGCCCCCTTTACAACTTGTTTAGCGATAAGGTTTGCTGATGACTTCTCACTATGATTTTTATGCTGCAGCCATGTTAGTAGCTGCCGTTGCAATTTCACATATGATAACTTAACTGACAGCGCATAGATCAACTCCAGTTATTTGCAGTTTGTTTTTTATTTTTGTTAATATGATATCTCATTCTCTCCATCTGCTCATAATTCCTATATGTTGTTACCCGTGTTACCCATGTGTGAACTGCTAGTTGTGTTATGTCCCTTCTGAAATATTTAGCAAGTTCCCTATTTTTGAGTTATTTTAAACAATTCTTAGTATGCAGCCCAGACTAAAGTGTTCCCTAGGTTGAGATGCAGGTTGACTCAGTTTCATATGTGGTTCACTTGATATTTGGTATTGTAGCAAATTATTACTATGCCTATCCTCTCACGCTCCTTTCCCAGCCTGTCCTAGACGACATATCTTTGGTTATGATGCGTACCATGTAAGGATGAAGTATAGTCTACTAGAGCCTCTACATATACTTGAGAGTTCAGAGTACTGCGCAATCTGCGGTAGTTGGCGTCTTAGTTAACATTATGCTAGTTCCCAAGCTGTTTATTGTACAAGAGACATTTATCATGTAGACATTAACGTCTGCGATATCAGAGTATAAGTGTCATATCCTGACTGTTTATATAAATACTTATAATGATAAGACTGGTGATACCCAAAAGTTAGCTCTAGGGAGAGATTACTGCTAAACTTGTCCCCGTAAATTTACATATAGTAACAAGTCTTATATGGGACCCCTCGTATATGGGCATATATTATGTATAGTAACGAGTTTAATACAGGGCCTTTAGCATATAGATTTAACTTGTGTGCAGTTATAAGTGTTGTATTGAGCCCTACAGTATAGGGATGTAGATTGGGTATAGCAAACGGACTAACACAGCGCCCCCAGTTTAAGCTAGCAATAAGTCTAATATAGACATTTTTGGCCTCTGTTGAAATTTTTAGTACACGTATAACCCTTTAAGTACGGCCTCCAAAATGATATCTGCCCCCACCAGTTTCATGTGTCGTTCTCAGACAGGTCACTTCTTTCCTTTTTCTTATCCTAAGCTCCTTGGGCACAGCGTTCCTGCTCATTTAATCCCTGAGATAAAGATTTTTAAGCTTTGCATGATTCTGTTGTTAAGTCTGTTTGAACTTCACTCGAATGTATATGCTCTCAAAAATGCCTACGTCTAGAAAGTTTCTAATTTCTCTATAATTTTTACATCTAATTCCTATAGTGATACACTAGTAGATCAATGGCCAAGTCCCTAGAGCATAATCTCCTAATCCATGTGGAAGTATACTAGATAGCCTTAACAGAGAAAGAACCTGGCTGCCATATATCATATGGAACATTATCTATAACCCTCAAATAGAACCTAATATACTGGCATATAAACGGGATTCTATGGAAATGTTGTGCCCTTTGGATACACCTTATGTTGCTCATCACTATACTCTGAGTGAACCCTGTCCCTGCCTTTCGACTGAATATACAAGAACTTATTTATTTGATGTATGCCCCTCTGTTTATAGAAGGTGACCTTTGTTTACTCCCTCCGCTTTCAGAACTTGACATTTTGCAGGACTCCGCCCCTCATTCCCCCTCCCCCTTTATTCCACTGTGAGCGGCTCTCGCCCGCTGAACTTCCTTTCCCCCTCCCCGCTAACTTGGTCCAAAAGTGGCCAAATAAAATCTAACCCCCAATTGCCTCAAACGTTGTCCCTTTAACAGATTAAATAAATGTATAAACAGCAATTTGGGGACCATTTCCATCATATATAAAAAAGAGGTTCCATTTCCATTACCATCTATCTCCACTCAGGTTATATTTGTCTAATAATTGTACTTTTGTTTGCTGGATTCTGATTGTAAATTTCGTTGTTTATAATGACAGTGAAACAAATACTTGACACTGTTCTTTATCATATAGATATGGTTCTGATTTTCTTCCAGAGATATACAAATTTCATGCCCAGAATGGTTTTGTCTTTATCTCTCTGATATGTTTTAGGGTATATAATTACTGATATATCCTTATTGTCAATGGATGAATATTTACTGTAATGTGCTTTACAACCTCAATAAAAAATATATTTGAAAAAAAAAAAAAAGCATTTTATCAAAATATTTAAGAAATCTGACAGCTTCACATTTACCTACGAAAGGGTTTTATCCTGATCAGGAGAGCAGCGTATCTGATATAGCAGCACATAAAGCCTTCAGTAGTTTCATCATAATAGAATTACTCCATTAGAATGTTTCACACTTGTAGTACTGCATTTCCGCCAAGATAATATATTCCTTTTCCTTTGGGAAAGAACGCAGCACACAAGTCATTTACTATACAGAAAATATAGTGACACGTAAAAATGACAGCGTTATTTCACAATTCAATGCATTTTTGTTTCTCACTCTCCCTTTTTTCACAGATTGCTTTTTTACAATTATTTGAGATGCAAGATAAGAACTGTTAAATGTTACTAAATCCCAAAAGTTTCATTATAAAAGTAAAATGAAACACATAACTTACAACCCCTTGAGACACATTAGCAAAAAAGGTGTAGTGTTAAACCATACGTCCATTTGTTTACAGTAGAAAAAAATATATAACTTTAATTATATTAAAGGGACACTAAACCCAATTTTTTTCTTTCATGATTCAGATAGAGAATGCAATTTTAAGCAACTTTCTGATTTACTCCTATTATCAAAAAAATTTCGATCTCCTGCTATCTTGATTTAAAAAGCAGATATGTAAAGCATAGGTTCAGCACCCTTGATAGCGCTTGCTTATTGGTGGCTACATTTAGCAAACCAATAAGCAAGAGTAACCTATGTTCTGAATCAAAAAGGGCCTAAGCTTTATATTTCTGTTTTTTGACCTTTAAACGCCGCTATGACGTTACATTTCGTCCATAGCGCCACTAGGACGGAATAGAATGTCCTAGCCGTTTGGCTGTCCTAAAGCCAACAGCGCTTATAGGATGTGATAGGGGACTGGAGGGTGTGCCTAGCGTCATAGGGACGCACCCCTGACAAGATCCCATCATTGAAATCTCGCGATCGCGAAAAGATTAACCGTCATCAAAAGGGTTCAATATAGATAGCAAGAGAACAAAGAAAAATTGATAATAGGAGTACATTAGAAAGTTGCTTAAAATTGCATGCTCTATCTGAATCATCAAAGTAAAAAAATGGGTTTAGTATCCCTTTAAGGGTTTTTGTGTATATATATATATATATATATATATATATATATATATATATATATATATATATATAAATAAATATAAAGCAAAGTCCTGTATAGGAATGCACACCATATATTTAGTAGCAGCTGCCAGGGTGCAATGTCAAAACAGTATGTACTATGCAAAGAAGGCAGCACTCACTGGTCATTTGTAAGTAAAATTTAGCTTTTAATAATACAAAAAGTTAAAATCTTGGGAAAAACATGACGTTTCGATGCCTAACTGGCATCTTTTTCAAATGTCCCAAAAGGTAAATCCAAAGTGGTCACACCAGCTATGTGGTGTTCCCCATGAGAGCATAAAACTACTGGCTGAATGTGTTATATTTATACAAGTCATAGCTGACATTGAGGCTGTGTTCAGCTGTGGGTAATCACTTGCAAATCTGATCAGCTGGTTCCATTCCCACCCACAAGCTTTATACTTCATTGTGCTGTTAGTTGAGCAACTGCATGGCTAATTTGCATATGTGGGAGTAATCTGCACCGGAGTAGTATCCAATGATCTTGCGATGTTTTCAGACATCATCATACACGCCCACTTGTCTCTGCTGTGAGTGAAACTTCCCCAAACAAAGGGATATTAGCCTGTGACTTATGAACTGCTTCTGGCACAACGGTGCCGTATTGTTTCACACAGGCTGGTGAGGGGTCACCTTTGTCAATCAACGTAGAAGCTGCATGTTCACCTTGGCGCATGATGTACTGAACATTGTACTGGGATGTAATACACATTCAAAAGTTGTAGTAAGGAGATCAAATGTCCTACCTATAGCGGGTACACCCTCGCATTTATTCATAGAGCAACAGCTAATGCAGGAATATCCGGAAATATCGATGGGGTGTAACTAGATCTATTCAAATCAGACAACACGAATGCCCCACTTGTAGCGGGTACATCCCCATTGGTTAATATGAAGCTCCCATGCAAGATTAGCAGAAAATGCTTGATAGAGAACACAATCCAGCAACATGTGGGGGGTGGTGATGTTAAATAAATGACATCTAATAACACATTAGCCAAGTAGCAAAGGAAGAGAAAAAAATGTAGAGAAGAAAAAATGAAAAAAATGGGAAAAAAAAAAGAAAAAAAAAAAAGTTAAAAACATAGTAGAAATTGGAACAATGAGCAAATTCAAAGTGTGTCCATTTTATAATCCAATGATATAAACATTTAATGCATTTTTATTCATACATTAGTGGATCATTTTTATCCAATGAACGGCCCAAAGTCCAATTTAATGTTTAATCCTTTAGGGGAGACGGTGTCCAACATGTAGATCCATCTGGACTCTAGTCTAAGTAACATATTGTTGCGGTCTCCCCCCCTTTTTGGAATAGGTAGATGATCAATAATCATGCAGCGTGGACTGGAGATGCTATGTTTCTGTGTAGCAAAGTGTCGGGCAACTGGGAGATCAGATGTTCCATTCTTCAGTGCCTCCCTAATTGAGCATCTATGATTCGCCATTCTATCTTTGAAAGGGGTGATCGTTTTCCCCACATAGACCAGAGAACAGGGGCAAATTAGGATATATATGACATATGAGCTGTTACAATTCAGACATTAACGAATGGTATTTCTTTTATTCTTGTGTGAATGTTGAAAAGAATCTCCAACTTGCATGGAATTACAGTTAACACAATCACCGCATTTGTAGCAACCACTTTTTCGAGATTTTAACCACGTATCACCTTGATGGGTACTTTTGGGATCATTTTTTACCAGTAGGTCCCTGATACTCCTCGCCCGTCTGTAAACCACTCTTGGAGTGTTAGTTTTCCAGGATGCCAGGCTCTTGTCGGTCTCAAGTAAGTCCCATCTATTGTGAATGGAATCCCTTATGGTCTCATGTGATGGAGAGAATGTGGTGATGAAGTTTAACTTCTCTTCAGTCGTGTTTATTCTTTCTTTATGTTTTAGGAGCGAATCTTGGTTACACCTGTGGAGTTTCTGTCTCGCCATATTAATATCTTTAATGTCATATAGCCTTTCCTCCAATTTCTTACACATAGCATCCAATTGTTTACTGCAGATTTCTGGTTCGGAATTATTCCTGATTACTCGCGTGAGTTGGGGGAGATAATGCCTAACTTTTGGTGTCGTGGGTGATAGCTAGATGCCAGCAGCAGTGAGTTTCTGTCAGTGCTCTTAGTGTATAAAGATATACCAAATCTAATGTGTTGTTCAGTTCTGACTTTAAAAATATTTAAATCCAAAAAGTGTATTTGTTCATGATCACATTCCATTTTGAGCCTAATAGGGCCTTAGCACCCTTGATAGCGCCGGCTTATTGGTGGCTACATTTAGCAAACCAATAAGCAAGAGTAACCTAAGTTCTGAATCAAAACGGGCCTAAGCTTTATATTTCTGTTTTTTGACCTTTAAACGCCGCTATGACGTTATATTTCGTCCTAACCGTGCAGGGCTTTAGCGCCACTAGGACGGAATAGAATGTCCTAGCCGCTTGGCTGTCCTAAAGCCAACAGCGCTTACAGGATGTGATAGGGGACTGGAGGGTGTGCCTAGCGTCATAGGGACACACCCCTGACAAGATCCCATCATTGAAATCTCGCGATCGCGAAAAAATTAACCGTCATCAAAAGGGTTCAATATAGATAGCAAGAGAACAAAGAAAAATTGATAATAGGAGTACATTAGAAAGTTGCTTAAAATTGCATGCTCTATCTGAATCATCAAAGTAAAAAAAAATGGGTTTAGTATCCCTTTAAGGGTTTTTGTATATATATATATATATATATATATATATATATATATATATATATGTATATATATATATATATACAAAACACACTGGAAGTATTTACAGCGCAACTTGGTAGCGTAGTGGATATGGGATAGACACACATATACATATACCCTACACACTGAAAGCACACAGTATCTCACAAAAGTGAGTACACCCCTCACATTTTTTGTAAATATTTTATTATATCTTTTCATGTGACAACACTGAAGAAATGACACTTTGCTACAATGTAAAGCAGTGAGTGCACAGCCTGTTTAACAGTGTAAATTTGCTGTCCCCTCAAAATAACCCAACACACAGCCATTAAGTGGAGAAGTCCAAATTGGTCCCAATTAGCCATTTTCCCTTCCCGGTGTCATGTGACTCATTAGTGTTACAAGGTTTCAAGTGTAAATGGGGAGCAGGTGTATTAAATTTGGTGTTATCGCTCTCACACTCTTTCATAGTGGTCACTGGAAGTTCAACATGGCACCTCATGGCAAATAACTCTCTGAGGATCTGAAAAAAAGAATTGTTGCTCTACATAAATATGTCCTAGGCTATAAGAAGATTGCCAAAACACTGAAACTGAGATGCAGCACGGCGTGCAAGACCATACAGGAGATTCACAGGACAGGTTCCACTCAGAACAGGCCTCGCCATGGTCGACCAAAGAAGTTGAGTGTACATGCTCAGCGTCATATCCAGAGGTTATCTTTGGGAAATAGACGTATGAGTGCTGCCAGCATGGCTGCAGAGGTTGAATGGGTGGGGAGTCAGCCTGTAAGTGCTCAGACCATACACCACACACTGCATCAAATTGGTCTGCATGGCTGTCATCCCAGAAGGAAGCCTCTTCTAAAGATGATGCACAAGAAAGCCTGCAAACAGCTTGCTGAAGACAAGCAGGCTAAGGACATGGATTACTGGAAGATAAACTTATTTGGTTCAGATGGTGTCAAGCGTGTGTGGTGGCAACCAGGTGAGGAGTACAAAGACAAGTGTGTCTTGCCTACAGTAAAGCATGGTGGTGGGAGTGTCATGGTCTGGGCCTGCATGAGTGCTGCCGGCACTGGGGAGCTACAGTTCATTGAGGGAACTGTAGTGGTTCAAACCTAATTCACTCATAAGGTCTTAAAGCACAGTTATATTGAAATATGATTTCCAAGCACTGACCTTTTTAATATTATATCAGTGAAACAGGTCTCATTTCTTATAAATAAAGTTCTGAATACAATAATAAGAAATGGTATTGAGAGAGAAATACCGTTTTAATAAATTTTTATTATGCAGAAAAATTAGCTTACAGAAGTAATAAAAATTAAATTCATTTAAATCCAAAATACACACAGAGTTAATTGACTATCAGTTAAGCTTGCTTTCAATAACAATTATTTACATACCACTCGAAATGACTTTGCAACCAGAAACCTAATCTCTTATGGCTAGATTTAGAGTTCTGCGGCCAAAGGGGTGCGTTAGCTACGCTGGCTTTTTTCTCCCGCACCTTTTAAATACCGCTAGTATTTAGAGTTCACAGAAGGGCTGCATTAGGCTCCAAAAAGGGAGCGTAGAGCATATTTACCGCCACTGCAACTCTCAATTCCAGCGGTGCTTACGGACGCGGCCAGCTTCAAAAACGTGCTCGTGCACGATTCCCCCACAGGAAACAATGGGGCTGTTTGAGCTGAAAAAAAACCTGCAAAAAAGCAGCGTTCAGCTCCTAACGCAGCTACATTGTTTCCTATGGGGAACACTTCCTATGTCTGCACCTAACACCCTAACATGTACCCCGAGTCTAAACACCCCTAACCTTACACTTATTAACCCCTAATCTGCCGCCCCGCTATCGCTGACCCCTGCATATTATTATTAACCCCTAATCTGCCGCTCCGTACACCGCCGCAACCTACATTATCCCTATGTACCCCTAATCTGCTGCCCCTAACACCGCCGACCCCTATATTATATTTATTAACCCCTAATCTGCCGCCCCCAACGTCGCCTCCACCTACCTACACTTATTAACCCCTAACCCCTTATTAACCCCTAATCTGCCGACCGGATCTCGCCGCTACTATAATAAATGTATTAACCCCTAATCCGCCTCACTCCCGCCTCAATAACCCTATAATAAATAGTATTAACCGCTAATCTGCCCTCCCTAACATCGGCGACACCTAACTTCAAGTATTAACCCCTAATCTGCCGACCGGAGCTCACCGCTACTATAATACATTTTTTAACCCCTAAAGCTAATTCTAACCCTAACCCTAACCCCCCCCCCCTAAGTTAAATATAATTTTATTCTAACGAAATAAATTAACTCTTATTAAATAAATTATTCCTATTTAAATCTAAATACTTACCTGTAAAATAAACCCTAATATAGCTACAATATAAATTATAATTATATTGTAGCTATTTTAGGATTAATATTTATTTTACAGGCAACTTTGTATTTATTTTAACCAGGTACAATAGCTATTAAATAGTTAAGAACTATTTAATAGTTACCTAGTTAAAATAATTACAAATTACCTGTAAAATAAATCCTAACCTAAGTTACAATTAAACCTAACACTACACTATCAATAAATAAATTAAATAAACTACCTACAATTATCTACAATTAAACCTAACACTACACTATCAATAAATTAATTAAATACAATACCTACAAATAAATACATTTAAATAAACTAACTAAAGTACAAAAAATAAAAAAGAACTAAGTTACAAAAAATAAAAAAATATTTACAAACATTAGAAAAATGTTACATCAATTTTAAACTAATTACACCTACTCTAAGCCCCCTAATAAAATAACAAAGACCCCCAAAATAAAAAATGCCCTACCCTATTCTAAATTAAAAAAGTTCAAAGCTCTTTTACCTTACCAGCCCTGAAAAGGGCCATTTGCGGGGCATGCCCCAAATAATTCAGCTCTTTTGCCTGTAAAAAAAAACATACAATACCCCCCCAACATTACAGCCCACCACCCACATACCCCTAATCTAACACAAACCCCCCTTAAATAAACCTAACACTAAGCCCCCGAAGATCTTCCTACCTTATCTTCACCATGCCAGGTTCACCGATCCGTCCAACGAAGTCTTGATCCAAGCCTCCGAAATCTTGATCCAAGCCCAAGCGGGGGCTGAAGAGTGACGTCCATCCTCCGGCTGAAGTCTTGAGCCAAGCAGGCAGAAGAGGACATCCGGACCGGCAAACATCTTCACGACCGGCTGATCTTCAAGACCTCCAGCGCGGATCCATCCATCTTCACCGACGACTTCCCGACGAAAGACGGTTCCTTTAAGGGACGTCATCCAAGATGGCGTCCCTCGAATTCCGATTGGCTGATAGGATTCTATCAGCCAATCGGAATTAAGGTAGGAAAATTCTGATTGGCTGATGGAATCAGCCAATCAGATTCAAGTTCAATCCGATTGGCTGATCCAATCAGCCAATCAGATTGAGATCGCATTCTATTGGCTGTTCCGATCAGCCAATAGAATGCGATCTCAATCTGATTGGCTGATTGGATCAGCCAATCGGATTGAACTTGAATCTGATTGGCTGATTCCATCAGCCAATCAGAATTTTCCTACCTCAATTCCGATTGGCTCATAGAATCCTATCAGCCAATCGGAATTCAACAGACGCCATCTTGGATGACGTCATTTAAAGGAACCGTCATTCGGCGAGTAGGCGTCGGTAGAAGAGGATGGATCTGCGTCGGCTGGAAGATGATGGCTCCGGAAGAAAGAAGATTGAATATGCCGCTTCATAGAAGACTTCATCCCGATGATGGACTTCTTCAGCGCCCGCTTGGATCAAGACTTCAGCCCGATGATGGATTTCTTCAGCCGCCGCTTGGATCCAGACTTCAGGCGGAGGATGGACGTCACTCTTCAGCTCCCCCTTGGGCTTGGATGAAGATTTCGGAGGGTCTTCTGGACAGATCGGGACCCAGTGTGGTGAAGACAAGGTAGGGAGATCTTCAGGGGCTTAGTGTTAGGTTTATTTAAGGGGGGTTTGGGTTAGATTAGGGGTATGTGGGTGGTGGGTTGTAATGTTGGGGGGGGGTATTGTATGTTTTTTTTTTAACAGGAAAAAGAGCTGAATTCTTTGGGGCATGCCCCGCAAAGGGCCCTTTTCAGGGTTGGTAAGGTAAAAGAGCTTTTCTATTTTAATTTTAGAATAGGGTAGGGCATTTTTTTATTTTGGGGGTCTTTGTTATTTTATTAGGGGGCTTAGAGTAGGTGTAATTAGTTTAAAATTGTTGTAATATTTTTCTAATGTTTGTAAATATTTTTTTATTTTTTGTAACTTAGTTCTTTTTTATTTTTTGTACTTTAGTTAGTTTATTTAAATGTATTTATTCGTAGGTATTGTATTTAATTAATTTATTGATAGTGTAGTGTTAGGTTTAATTGTAGATAATTGTAGGTAGTTTAATTTATTTATTGATAGTGTAGTGTTAGGCTTAATTGTAACTTAGGTTAGGATTTATTTTACAGGTAATTTGTAATTATTTTAACTAGGTAACTATTAAATAGTTATTAAACTATTTAATAGCTATTGTACCTGGTTAAAATAAATACAAAGTTGCCTGTAAAATAAATATTAATCCTAAAATAGCTACAATATAATTATAATTTATATTGTAGCTATATTAGGGTTTATTTTACAGGTAAGTATTTAGCTTTAAATAGGAATAATTTATTTAATAAGAGTTAATTTATTTTGTTAGAATAAAATTATATTTAACTTAGGGGGGTGTTAGGGTTAGGGTTAGAATTAGCTTTAGGGGTTAAAAAATGTATTATAGTAGCGGTGAGCTCCGGTCGGCAGATTAGGGGTTAATACTTGAAGTTAGGTGTCGGCGATGTTAGGGAGGGCAGATTAGGGGTTAATACAATTTATTATAGGGTTATTGAGGCGGGAGTGAGGCGGATTAGGGGCTAATAACTTTATTATAGTAGCGGTGAGCTCCGGTCGGCAGATTAGGAGTTAATAATTGTAGGTAGGTGGCGGCGACGTTGGGGGCGGCAGATTAGGGGTTAATAAATATAATATAGGGGTCGGCGGTGTTAGGGGCAGCAGATTAGGGGTTCATAGGGATAACATAGGTGGCAGCGGTGTGCGGTCGGCAGATTGGGGTTTAAAAAATTTAATAGAGTGGCGATGTGGGGGGACCTCGGTTTAGGGGTACATAGGTAGTTTATGGGTGTTAGTGTACTTTAGAGCACAGTAGTTAAGAGCTTTATAAACCGGCGTTAGCCCAGAAAGCTCTTAACTACTGACTTTTTTCTGCGGCTGGAGTTTTGTCGTTAGATTTCTAACGCTCACTTCAGCCAAGACTCTAAATACCGGCGTTAGAAAGATCCCAATGAAAAGATAGGATACGGAAATGGCGTAGGGGGATCTGCGGTATGGAAAAGTCGCGGCTGCAAAGTGAGCGTTAGACCCTTTCCTGACTGACTCCAAATACCAGCGGGCGGTAAAAACCAGCGTTAGGAGCCTCTAACGCTGGTTTTGACGGCTACCGCCCAACTCTAAATCTAGCCGTTAGATTCTCTAGAACAACTTGACGTTTGTTTACAAAAGAGGCGTTTTTTTTAACGTTCTGTTATCAGATGCAGACATCGTATTTTTTTTAAGACATAAACATTTTGTACATAGCCTTGAAAAGTTGTTATACAAGTTTTAACATACGCACTTAAATGAGCATCCATTTTAGAACCTACTAATTCAAGGTTGAATATATCTCCATTTTAAAATCATATAACACATTTTGTTAATTAGTTTAGTTAGTTAGTTAGTATTTTAATCCCATTAAACAGTTATAAACCTTACATAAACATATATTTGATTATTTTTATACAGTTATACATCTAATTTATTTTATTTAAACATATATTAGATTATTGCAGGATAAGCATATGAAAGATGATATGAATATGTATATGAAAGATCTAATTCCTTTATAAATAGGAAGTATTTCTTTCATTTATAAGAAGTAAAAGTGTCTTTCTGGAAGAATGTATTTCTTACTGTTGGTATAGTTTTTAATCAGACATTTTATATCAATTTTAATATGAAAACTAGCACAGACTTTATTGCAAAGTTATGCACTGTTAGCTAAAATTACATGTACAAATACAAGTGTCGCACAGGGTTAATCAAATCCTGCTACAGGACCATGAATGCCAACATGTACTGTGACATACTGAAGCAGAGCATGATCCCCCTCCTTTTGGAGACTGGGCCGCAGGGCAGTATTCCAACATGATAACGACCCCAAACACACCTCCAAGATGACCATTGCCTTGCTAAAGAAGCTGAGGGTAAAGGTGATGGACTGGCCAAGCATGCATTAGACCTAAACCCTATTGATCATCTGTGGGGCATCCTGAAACAGAAGGTGGGGGAGCACAAGGTCTCTAACATCCACCAGCTCAGTGATGTAATCATGGAGGAGTGGAAGAGGACTACAATGGCATGTCCAAGAGGGCTAAGGCAGTGCTGGAAAATAATGGTGGCCACACAAAATATTGACACTTTGGGCACAATTTGGACATTTCCACTTAGGGGTGTACTCACTTTTGTTGCCAATGGTTTAGACACTAATGGCTGTGTGTTGAGTTATTTTGAGGGGACAGCAAATTTACACTTTGCTACAATGTAAAGTAGTAAGTGTACAGCCTGTATAAAAGTGTAATTTCTTCAGTGTTGTCAAATGAAAAGATCTAATAAAATATTCACAAAAATGTGAGGGGTGAACTCACTTTTGTGAGAATATATATATATATATATATATATATATATATTTATTTATTATTTTTTTTTCATATTCATTAAGATTATGGTGGAGACAAAAGTCTTAGATTAAAATCCTCCATGTCTCAAAAGTAAATCAATACAAATTGTTGCATAGGAAATTAGCACAACAAGGCAAGTATCCCCGCTTGCTTTTACCCAGTACCACTCCATATACACTGTTACCAATTCACAAATCTCAGATTTTTTGCTTCATACTGTGTTAACATACAGTGATTCCCTAAAAAGGAGAATGCAGCAATACAGAAATCACCACTAGACAGCCAGGTTTGTTCTTGTTAGAGCTCTCCAATGTGACGGATACCGGCTACCCCGACTGGGTAGCTCCGCCAAAGGGTCCTGCTTCCTCCCTGGAGCCTGCAGCTGTATAGCTGGAAAGTGATTATAGCCAGAGCCCACCCAAATAACCAGACAAGACCAGTATTCAGGTGAAACAAGAACTGACTTTATTGGGAAACACACTCCGCTTATATACACACAGAAAGGGTCTTATCTGAAGAATTATAAAAAGAACGAAACTGGCTGTCTAGTGGTGATTTCTGTATTCCTGCATTCTCCCTATTAGGGGAATCACAGTGTGTTAACACAGTATGAAGCAAAAATCTGAGTTGTTGGATATCTAATTTGCATATCTTACCCAGAATCCTCTTGTGCATTGGTAACAGTGTATATGGAGTGGTACTGGGTAAAAGCAAGCAGGGATACCCCTTCATCAGACCAGAGTACATAGAATGAAGCAAACATTTATACTGTTCCATAAGACCCTCCCCCAGTGTGAAATTGCGCCAAAATTGTTGCCATGGCAACCACCAAGTGTCAACAAACCCCATACAAATTAATTAAAAAAACAAATGAATTAAAAAAACTAAATATACCACAATATACCAAATAAGTGAACATTGCATCTGTGCTGCCTCAATGAGGCATAGAATATTACATAGCCTCTGTTATGTTCATGTTGTTATAGTTAAGAAATCATATTTTTATGCTATTGTTCTCAAGGTTTCCCTGTGTTTGTTCTGTACTGCCATCTACTGACCCTTTTTGGTAATGCTCCTGTTCTTTACAGTATCTTACCTCTGACCTTATTATGCATTTCCTTTTTGTGTATTACTCCGCCCTTGTAGTTTTATGATGTTTTCCTGTGTCATGGCTGCAGCTAACAGCCTCATGTAACAAGCACTCATGTTAATACATTGCAAGCTACGATCAGTATCATCTTTTGACCGCAAAATACTTTAACCATTCATTCATCTGCTGTATTCATTATCTGCTGTAACCTGATATTCAGAATAAAGCAACTTTGTGGATGAACAAGGTATTGGTGAGTTCAGCTATCTGACAAGGATTGTCTGCAGTGATTGTATCTTCTTATACAGGCCAGGCATAGAGGTCTCAGCAAGGGATAGATCATTATTACAACTATCTGAGTCAGAATAGTCAAAAGTTGTATAGAATTCCTACAGCCTGCTATGTATATGTGTGTGTTTAATCTGCAATCAAGCTCAGGGTCATCCGCCATCTTGTGAAAGCACATGTCGCACAAGTTTACTGCACTTCATCTGAATGTTGAAAACTGTTTCTCTGCATTGAACTGTTACCCCACCTGTCTAAGCTGCTGTTTGCCTTCTTAAAGAGACAGTACCATTTTTTGCAAAACTTTAAAAAATGTCTAGACAAGGCTCTGAGCACTCTTGTATAGCCGAACCTACGCAGATACATCATGCCTCTGAACCCACAAACGTACAGGGAGCAGATCCTGCAGATATTGCTGAACAGAGTGTAAGGCCCAAACGTACAATAAAACCGACACATAAACTCAGAGAAAACTATGAATTCACTAGAGATGAGTACTCCAGCAATCTGTCAGACCTATGGGACAGAATTTCACAATGCATGTCAGTTTTGTCACACTTTAATGATCAACCAGCCAAATTGAGAGACTCTATAGATCACCTATCTGCTGCATATGAACGCTACCAGCGGCTGTCTGCAAAATACACAGCCTTCTTACAGGACTTTAATATAGAGGACTCTTCAGAAGAACTGACTAGGACTGATGCACTGGACCAACATAGAGATCTCTTAGTGCAAATGGCTAAAGAAAAGGCAGAGTTCCGCATTGCTCAACTGCAGGAGACCAGATCTCATAGATCCACATCAACTAAGCTCACTGCACGTTCTTCTAGATCCTCTCGCTCCAGAAGTTCAACATTAAGCGACAAGCTAATAGAGGCCCGTGCTGATGCAGAATCAAAAAAAGTGCAAAGCTCCTTTATCAGAAGGGAAGCAGAAATGGAAGCACAAAGCAAAGCACAAATGGCTGCCCAGGAAGCACAAAGCAAAGCTCAAAGGGCTGCCCAGGAAGCACAAATGGCTGCCCAGCAAGCAAAGGTGGATTCCCAAATAAAGGTTTTGCAAATGGAAAAGAAAGAAGCAGCAGCCCTAGCAAGGCTGAAAGTCCTTGAACAAGCAATGGGAGAAAGTACTAATTCAGATTACCATATCCCAGCAGATCTGGAAGACCCAGTTGAACGCACTAGTAAATACGTGCTAAAGCATAATATTTGCAACGATACAGAGTCATCTCCTGTGCCTACTACTAACACCATCGTTCTCAATCTCAACACAGAGACCTCTCAGCACCAAATGCCTGAGCCTCTTCAAATCCACAACACAAGTGCATCTAAGCAGCAAACCGCATCACCTCCCGCTGACAATAAGGTGACTTCCAGTGACAAGCCGCATCTCAAGCCACAGCTAGCAGAAGCCTTAGAGACTACACCACAGTTGAATGCTCTTGCAACATCATTTTATCCTGGTAAACTTCACCCCTCTTCACCAAAGAACTGCCACACCCAAGGGGTTCCTCAAGTTACTTTGGCACCAAAGAGTGAGAAATCAGACTTGACTGACTTTGCCAGATACATGATACGCCGTGAGCTCATTAACACAAGCCTCTCAAGGTTTGACGACTGTCCAGAGAGCTACAGGGCCTGGAGATCAACCTTCAAGGCTGCTACCGCTGATCTCGACCTTACAACCAAGGAGGAACTTGATTTGCTCATAAAGTGGCTGGGGCCGGAATCTGCAGATCGTGTTAAAAGACTGAGAACAGTACATGTTGACCACCCAGATGCAGGCCTTGTTGCTGCATGGGCAAGACTTGAGCAAGCCTATGGTAGCTCTGAAGCCATAGAAAGCGCTCTGTTCAAGAGACTGCAAAACTTCCCAAAAATAGGAAACAAAGACTATCGCAAGCTCCAAGAATTAAGTGACCTCCTCATGGAGCTAGAGTTGGCAAAGACAGACCCACGTCTACCTGGACTAAGCTTTCTGTACACTGCTCATGGTGTCAATCCTGTGGTGTCTAAACTGCCATATAACCTGCAAGAGAAATGGGCACAACAGGGCTCAAGATACAAAAGAGACTATAACGTATCCTTTCCTCCATTTTCATACTTTTGCAGGTACATCAGCGATCAAGCCTGGATGAGAAACGATCCCAGCTTCAGCTTCTGCAAACCCAACTTGCCTGCTTCATCATCCTTACCAACATCATCAAGGTATGATAACACGGCAGCTAAACGTAGAGACTTTAATAGAGCAATATCTGTTAAAAGGACAGACATCTCATCACCCGTATCCTCTCCTGCAAACCAGAGTGACTCGGGCGAGAGAGATAAAGACCCTAATCGTCAGTGCCCTATTCACAGGAAGCCTCACCCTCTTAAGAAATGTCGTGGGCTTAGGGCAAAGACTTTACAAGAGCGCAGGGAGATTCTCCAGAAACTTGGGAGTATGCTATAGGTGTTGTGCTTCTTATGGTCACTTTGCTAAAGACTGTAAAGATGTTATAAAGTGCACAGAATGCAGTAGCGACAGACACGTTACAGCTATGCATCCTACTCTACTTCCAGACAACCCACAGCAGCTGACTCCACCCCTGTCGCAATTCATGGCGGGGAGCAATAAAGTCGTGCTCCAGTCACAGCGAGTGTTTCCTCTGCATGCACAGAAGTCTGTGGAGAAGGCGTAGACTACAAATGCTGTGCCAAGGTATGTCTAGTCAAGATTTACCCACAGGATCAACCTGAGAAAGTTGCTAGGATGTATGCTATAATAGATGAACAGAGCAACAGATCCCTGGTTAAGCCTAAATTCTTTGAGATCTTCGGCATAGAGGGTCATGCAACACTGTATACTCTCAGAACCTGCTCTGGTCGTGTAGAGGCCTTTGGCAGAAGGGCCAATGGATTCATGGTCTCTCATATCAAAGGAAATGAAGGCATACCCCTACCAACATTAGTTGAGTGTGACCAGATACCAGGTGAAAGGGAAGAGATTCCTACTCCAGAGGCTGCCTATCACCATCCTCACTTAAGGCACCTTGTTGATGAGATTCCGGCAATGGACATGAATGCAGAAATCTTGGTCCTGCTAGGAAGAGACATTCTCAGAGTACATAAAGTACGCGAGCAGTGTAATGGACCTGACAATGCCCCTTATGCACAAAGACTTGATCTAGGCTGGGTGATAGTGGGCGATGTATGCTTGAATAGTATGCGTACGTCATCTGAGATCCACTCCTTCAAAACTTACATATTAGAAAATGGACGTGCATCCCACTTCAAACAGTGCTCTCGCCATCATGAAGTAAGGGAGAAGCCTTCTGACATCATCCAAATACCTGATGGTACTCCTATCCTTTGTTATGACAATCCGGGTACCACAGTGTTTTGTACTACAAGTGATGACAACAAAATAGCCTTGTCAGTTGAAGACAGGAAATCATCTAAGCCCAAACAATGGCATTATGTTCCATCTGAAATTAATCCTGCAGATCATGCCACCAGGCCAGTGTCTGCAAGTGTCTTGGCAAATTCTTCTTGGTTAACAGGCCCTGAATTCCTGCTGGATCATCCAGAAGAAACCACAGCTGATGTCTTCAGTCTTCTAGAACCTGACAACGATCCAGAGATTCGTCCTGAAGTAAAAACCCTTGTCACCAGAACTGAAAAAAGACTCGTCTTGGGCTGTCAACGCTTTGAACGTTTTTCCAAGTGGACAAGGCTTGTACGTACCATTGCAAGGTTAGTCCACATTGCACACTGCTTTCACACAAATCCCACAGATATTCACTGTCAAGGTTGGCACGTGTGCCAAAGGTTTCTTTCTGCAAAGGATATTGCTGAAAGTGAACTGTTCATAATACGCAGTGTACAACAGGATGTCTTTGGCTCAGAAAGTAAATCTATCCGTGACAAGAGGGGCATTCCAAAAAACAGTCCTATAGCTAACCTGAACCCATTCTTTGACAATGATCATTCCGAGCCAGCTCCACCACTTCAAAAACTCCAAGAGTGCTGGTACCTGCCTTTCTTCGGAGTGTATCATCCACATAAGCCAAAACAAATCAGGGTAGTGTTCGACTCCGGTGGCCAAGCAAATAGCAAACGATGGGCAGTGCTGTTCACTTGCATGAGTGTGCGTGCAGTACACATTGAAGTAATAGAAAATATGGATGCCTCAAGCTTCATAAATGCTCTAAGGCGATTTGCCATCAGAGGACCAGTCAAAACATTAAGATCTGACTGTGGAACTAATTTCGTTGGAGCCTGTCGAGAGCTACATCTCAACTCTAGGCCATTTCAAGACCTTTTAGCTGATAGGGGCTGTACATGGATTTTCAATCCTCCTCATTCTTCCCATATGGGTGGCTCCTGGGAGAGAATGATAGGCATCACACGTAAAATACTGGACTCCATGGTTATGGACTTGAAATCCACAAGACTCACCCATGAGATTCTAACCACCTTCCTGGCAGAAGCATCTGCCATAATCAATTCAAGACCACTTGTTCCAGTTTCTGTAGATCCAGAGGCCCCAATTCTCCTTTCTCCAGCTACTCTTCTTACCCAGAAGCTTGGGTCTGTTCCTGTTCCACCTGGAGACTTTAAAACAGGAAATCTGTGCTACAATCAGTGGAAGCGAGTACAACACCTTGCCAACTGCTTCTGGAATCATTGGAAGATGGAGTATCTCCCTACTCTGCAAGGACGCAGGAAATGGCAACGTCTGAACCCTAACATCAAGGTTGGAGATCTTGTTCTCCTCAAGGACCAGCAAGCTGAAAGAATCGAATGGCCCATGGGATTGATTGTAAAGAGCATTCCTAGTGATGATGGAAAGGTGCGTAAGGTGGAGGTGAAAGTTGCAAGACAAGGGACTATAAAAACTTTCATCAGACCGATCACAGAACTTATTTTGCTCTTGCCCTTTGGAGACTGAACTTACTTATGTATGCTGTTGGATTCTTCCTGTGACTTCAAGAAGGAAGTATCTTGAACTTTAATTGAAAACAACTTGAAGTTCATATTATTGTTGTTGTTGCATTATATGTATGTTCTCCTTATATCTTTCAGGTCTTCAAGACATCTCTGCAAATTACACTGTTATGCATAACTTCCGTTATGATTTAAATAGTGACATTTATTATGCCAGACGGGGAGTGTGCTGCCTCAATGAGGCATAGAATATTACATAGCCTCTGTTATGTTCATGTTGTTATAGTTAAGAAATCATATATTTTTATGCTATTGTTCTTAAGGTTTCCCTGTGTTTGTTCTGTACTGCCATCTACTGACACTTTTTGGTAATGCTCCTGTTTTCTAGAATGTCTTACCCTCTGACCTTACTATGCATTTCCTTTTTGTGTATTACTCCGCCCTTGTAGTTTTATGATATTTTCCTGTGTCATGGCTGCAGCTAACAGCCTCATGTAACAAGCACTCATGTTAATACATTGCAAGCTACGATCAGTATCATCTTTTGACCGCAAAATACTTTAACCATTCATTCATCTGCTGTAGTGAAATTGTGCCAAAATTGTTGCCATGGCAACCACCAAGTGTCAACAAACCCCATACAAATGAATTAAAAAAACAAATGAATTAAAAAAACTAAATATACCACAATATACCAAATAAGTGAACATTGCAACCATGTACCTATACAGAGCAAGTGGGAATCATAATGCAAACGGTAGATACAATTAAAGATCAAACAGAATATCAATAGAAAAAAGTATTCAGCAAAGATAGATGTTATGGATGGGCAGCAGTTAACAGGACCAATGAGCAATGCTTAGATTAAACATTTCATTACAGGCTTATACTGAGCAAGCAATATATACATATACAGGGCATACTATCCCCATCATACAGGCAGGTAGACAAGATAGCGGAACGACTATAAGTAGAAATCACACTGCAGGCATACATTAGCATATATTAGCAGGGGGTGTCCAATGTATATGTATTGGGACTTATCTCATTAGTATCAATGTAGCGCTGGCAGGAAGAGGGGCTATCAAGGCACATGAACATGGAGTAACCAGTAACACACTCTATGCATACAGATAAGGAGAAGATAAATACCTGATGGGTTTAGAGGGATATAGCTCCGCAGAGAGTTGTGTGTGTTACCGGAGATACAATAAGCTTGGAGTACTGCACATGCGTATCGCAATAAAGCAACGCCCCTAAGGCTATCGCTATGTGAAAGTTAATTGGTTAGAGGAGACAAGCCCCTATGTTGTCAACAGGCAACAAACAGCTAAAGACAGCAGCAAGAGCAGCTGGAAAAAGAGATCACTGGATACGCATAGCCAGAGATTGTTAAGGACACCCTTACACGGTGTAAAAATTCATATGGGGAAAGGAAAAATAACTCATATGGGGAAAGTAAAAATAACTGATCTGCCATATATAGCACAGACACAGTCCCTAAGGTTCAAGCTGATTGACCACATCCCACCACTAAACCGCAGTGGGGACCGTGACAAGCTACTACTCCGTAGAGAGGCTGAATGGATTTATAAATTGAACACAGTCCACCCACACAGCCTTAACATGAGTATCGACTGGCATTGCTTCTTGTGACATCAGAAGACACAGGTACCACCTTTTTGTTCCCTGTAAACACTGTGTTTACTCTCTGTGGTTAGTCCACAGAAACAAGTGTGGTTTACTTATCATTTGACTTATTTTTTTGACTTTCTGATGTTCTCCATTGCTTTTGGATATTGTGGACATTGATTACCTGGTTTCATCCTTAAGACCCAAACGTGGGCATTTGACATTGAATTCTATGTCTATGTATATACCTGCTATCTATTGGGTTTGTTTATGTGAATACCTGTTAAAAAATTTTTTTGGTGTGTCATATAACGGAGGTTGCCTTACATTGTGTATTTAGCCATTGGACATTTGGATATGACGCATACTATATCTTATATATATATCTTTTGTGTATTTTTATGCATTTGGAGTATACATAGCGATCCCTTGAGTTGTGTTGTGTGTGCCTTTTTCCACCCTTGTTTTAATACAATAGGTTAACTGTTTATTTTTTAATCAAATTTGGCTTTTTGTAAACTCAAAATTTGCTTTTTTGATATACTATACATGTACTTTTTTATCCACTGTGCATGTACTCTTCTGTACAATATGCCCCCTTGATTAATTCTTCCGTTTACCATCCGGTGCTAATGGATCTACCAACTATTGATTAGCTCAATATTCCTGCATTTGACCGTGTTAGGGACTGTGTCTGTGCTATATATGGCAGATCAGTTATTTTTACTTTCCCAATAAGAGTTATTTTTACTTTCCCCATATGAATTTTCCTTTCCCCATATGAATTTTTACACCGTGTAAGGGTGTCCTTAACAATCTCTGGCTATGCGTATCCAGTGATCTCTTTTTCCAGCTGCTCTTGCTGCTGTCTTTAGCTGTTTGTTGCCTGTTGACAACATAGGGGCTTGTCTCCTCTAACCAATTAACTTTCACATAGCGATAGCCTTAGGGGCGTTGCTTTATTGCGATACGCATGTGCAGTACTCCAAGCTTATTGTATCTCCGGTAACACACACAACTCTCCGCGGAGCTATATCCCTCTAAACCCATCAGGTATTTATCTTCTCCTTATCTGTATGCATAGAGTGTTTTACTGGTTACTCCATGTTCATGTGCCTTGATAGCCCCTCTTCCTGCCAGCGCTACATTGATACTAATGAGATAAGTCCCAATACATATACCTTGGACACCCCCTGCTAATATATGCTAATGTATGCCTGCAGTGTGATTTCTACTTATAGTCGTTCCGCTATCTTGTCTACCTGCCTGTATGATGGGGATAGTATGCCCTGTATAAGTATATATTGCTTGCTCAGTATAAGCCTGTAATGAAATGTTTAATCTAAGCATTGCTCATTGGTCCTGTTAACTGCTGCCCATCCATAACATCTATCTTTGCTGAATACTTTTTTCTATTGATATTCTGTTTGATCTTTAATTGTATCTGCCGTTTGCATTATGATTCCCACTTGCTCTGTATATGTACATGGTTGCAATGTTCACTTATTTGGTATATTGTGGTATATTTAGTTTTTTTTAATTCATTTGTTTTTTTAATTCATTTGTATGGGGTTTGTTGACACTTGGTGGTTGCCATGGCAACAATTTTGGCGCAATTTCACACTGGGGGAGGGTCTTATGGAACAGTATAAATGTTTGCTTCATTCTATGTACTCTGGTCTGATGAAGGGGTGTATTCCCCGAAACGTCACTGAATAAATCCAGTATTGTCAAGACCAGTGAGTGCTGTCTCCTGATTTCCATAGTCTACACCATATTCTAGCAACCTGGCATTTGGAACTAAAGTGTTAGTGAGAGTGCACCTGCCAATACCTGCTGTATATATATATATATATATATATATATATATATACATATACACACACACATACATAAATACACACACACTCATGGCCAAAAATATTGGCACCCCTGCATTTCTGTCAGATGATGCACCACCTCACCCAGAAAATTGTTGCAATTACAAATATTAGGCATTCTCATGTTTATTTCCTTTGTTTGTATTGGTATGACACAAAAAAGTAGAGAGAAAAAATCAAAATCTGACACATTCTACGCAAAACTCCAAACATGGACTGTACAAAATTATTGGCACCTTCTCAAAACTGTAAGAAACAATTGCATTCCAAATTTGTAAAGCTCATGTAATTTGTAATTAAACTCACCTGTATCAATAAGCAGGTGCTGACAATATAGAAATCACACCGGCAAACAGTTAAAATAGTGAAAAATTGACTTTTCTGTTGTGTGCGTCTGTGTGCCACACTGAGAATGGAGAAGAGAAAGAGCAGCTAAGAATTGTCTGAGGATTTGAGAACAAAAATTGTGGAAAAGCATGGACAATCTCAAGGTTACAAGTCGATTTCAGCATTGCTTATTAATGGAGAACTTTCGCACCCCATAGTATTACACAGGGGCACCCGACAAGGATGCCCCTTATCTCCATTGCTGTTTAACATCTCACTAGAACCCTTAGCAATTCTGCTGTGCCAGCAACTAGATGGGATACGGATAGGGGCACAAAAGCTGGTTTTGCTGATGTATGCAGATGATATACTTCTATGCCTAAGTAATATCAATAAAAATCTCCCGATATTTCTGGATACTGTTAACATGTTTGGTAGGATTTCTGGTTTTAAAGTTAATGTGTCCAAATCCGAACTCTTATGGATTAACAAAAAAGATCATACTATGAGTCATCCGTTTAGAGAAACAGCACAGATAACTTATCTGGGGATCATTTTAAGCCCAAACCCAGAAGAATGGTATAATTTGAATTATAATAAATGTTTTTCAGAATGTAAGAAAAAAATGGAAGATTGGATAAAACTTCCTATTTCATTAACTGCTAGGGTCACGCTTATAAAATCTATTCTGTTCCCGAAAATATTCTATCTTATTCAGAATATTCCATTAGCTATTCATAAAAAAGATATAGTGAACTACAATAAGGTATGTTCTAAATTTTTATGGCAAGGCACCAAAGCACGGATTTCTATATCCTGTTTGATGAACAGTGTAGAGGCTGCTGGTTTAGCATTGCCCAATATACATCTTACAGTTTGGCGGCGCGGGTTAAAGTGGCAGTGGACTGGTTGACAGGGCAAGAACAAGTATCTCCAGTAGTATGGGAAACTACATTGATGGCACCTTATCGCTTAGAGGCTATCTTGCACTGCCCAATCACTTCCCTCCCGACGCAGATATTTGCGCTACTAACTTTTAAAGATATAATCGTTGCTTGGCTTAGGTTCTGCGTGAGTTTGGGCTTTTCACCCCACGTTTCTAGATACTTACCCATTACAAGTAATCCAACCTTTACTCCAGGAATATCAGACGTGGTTTTTAGATCTTGGCATGACAAAGGACTGGTATATGTTGTGCAACTGTTAAACGCAGACCTAGACCTAGACCCAAATTGATTACTAACTTTTAGGGAAGTTAGTAATCAATTTGGGTTATCAAATAAAGAGTTTTATGCTTATTTACTGCTAAGACATTATATTTACGAATTAAAAAAAAGTTATGGTATAGAGTGGTCCTTTCGCGAACTTCCAACTAGGATTAATAATTTTCAAAGGGGTTTGTACTCTATTGCACCGTTTTATTCTCCTCTCAGTCAAGGGCCTTCTGCAGATCAGGTAGGGTATATAGTGACAAAATGGAACAAAGTATTTCCAGAAATAGATAATGAGGTTATAGAGAACGCGTTTAAGGTGACTCAGAAAAGTTGGGTTCTGACTACATGGAGAGAAACTCAGATCAAAGTGGCTCTAATGGTATACTTAACTCCAGCAAAACTTACTAATTGGTATAAGTTAACGTTCAGATGTTCCAGATGTAGCTCAGCCAAGGTGGACATGCTGCATTGCTTTTGGGCTTGCCCCAAAATAGCCCAATTTTGGGCTAAGGTAATATATTGTATGAAAAGAACTCTTAAAATAGATTACAATATACTACCTCTGGAAATATTCTTTTTGGTTAAATCACAACTCCCTGTTAGAAATTATAAAATGATTAACTTGATTATATTACTCGGACGCAGTTTAATTTTAAGAACTTGGAAAGCTAAATCAGCGCCTAATTTAAAAGAGCTGAAGAATGCGCTGACCGCACATTATATATTTGAACAATATAGCCTGCAAAATCCTACAGATGTGCAAATAGCTACCCTTTTTAAGCATTGGAAATGGTTTATCATCTCCTTTCCAGCCAATGGAGACTCAAATGGCCCTTGTCAGGCCATTTAAGAACTCTGCTCATGTTCAATTGCAAGTGCTAGCTGGAAACCTACCAAGTACTTAGATAGAGGATAGTGAGGAGATGGGATAAAGTTGACTCAGAGATCTGTGAAGGGTTATCAGAACAGGTATATATTGGATGAATGCGGGGGGGGGGGGGGGGGCGCGGGGGAGAGAGAGAGAGACATCGTACTCTGAAAGAGACCCCCTTTTGTTGTTTTTTTTGTTTGTTTGTTTTTTGTTCTCCCCCAGTGTTATAGGTTAATTTTATGTATAGTCAAAAGTGCAATGTGTATTGAAGTTAATTACTTAAAATTTGAGGACCTTTGCAAATGAATCTCAAAGTGGCAGTATGGTTATATATGGGAGTATTATGAATAAGAAATTGATTCTGTTGTTTGTTTGTTTTTTTCCCTGTTGTAACAAATGTTGAATATCACTTGTCGTTGAAAATAAAAAAAAAAAAAATGTTACAAGTCTATCTCCAGAGATCCTAATTTTCCTATGTCCGCAACATTGTCAAGAGGTTTACAGCCCATGGCACTGTAGCTAATTTCCCTGAAAGTGGACGAAAGAGAAAAATTGATCAAAGATTGCAACAAATTATTCAAATGGTGGATAAAGAACTTTGATCAACTTTCAGACAAATTCAAGCTGACCTTTAGGTACAGGGTACAAATGTGTCAGCTTGCACTATACGTCCCCATCTGAATGAAAAGGGATGCTATGGTAGGAGACCTAGGAGGACCCCACTGCTGACACAGAAACATAATAAAGCCAGATTGGAGTTTGCCAAAACTTACCTGAGGAATCCAAAATGCTTTTGAGAGAATGTGCTGTGGACAGTCGAAACAAAATTACAGCTTTTTGGAAAATAGAGAAATGAGGCTTTTAAAGAAAAGAATACAGTCCCTACTGTCAAACATGGTGGAGGTCACTGATAAATTGGGGTTGTTTTGCTGCTTCAGGCACTGGATGTCTTGACTGTGTACATGGCATTATGAAATCTGAAGACTCTGTGATGAACACCGGCTACCCTGGCTGGGTAGCTCCGCAAGTAGGGTCCTTCCTAAACCTGGAACATACCGCTAAGTAGCGGAGAAAAGTGATTACAGCAGAGCCCACCCAAAATAACCAGTATTTAGGTGGAACAAAAACAACTTTATTGTGGAAACACACTGTTTATATACCCACACTCATCTTGATAAGGAGTCTTATCAGACCCCCAGATCTCTCGCCATTCCCGCCCCTCCAGACAGGCTGGCGCCCCTCATAGTGTCCATAGTCTTATAGAGTCCTAGGGATATAGAGATGGTGGTTTTGGGGCGATCCCGGAAGAGCGGCGGCACTCTCAGGGTGTCGTTGGCAAGCCCTTTGTCCCCAGATGCTACAGTCCAAAAAGCGACATGATCCATGGCTGGGGGCCAGAGCAGCAGCTGATCAAGTGGACACCCGGTAGGCCAAGTGGAGTAGGGTTGTAGAGGGGTGGTCCGAAACCCCAAGTTCCCAAGGGTGCTCCCTTCCAGTGATCACCCCACCTCTGGCCCTCCCTAGGGGGTATCAAGCCTTGTAAGAGCGGAGCTCTGGTGCAAAGGGCCGCTGGAGTGACCTGGGGTAAGGGTCAGTGGGTATTCGGGGAGGCGTGGCTAGCCAGTAGTTCCAGGAGCCTAGCCAGCTGTAAAGGGGTTAGGTTGTCAGGGATTAGCTCTTCCGTGAGGGTGTACAGATCACAAAACAAGCAAAAGCAAGAGTCTGAGAGATCGCAAATGCTGTGAAAAGGCCAAATACAGTGTGAAAATGGAGGGGGCTGGGCAGTAGGGTGTAGGGCTTTAGCCTTGACAGCATGGTATCCGTGACAATTACCAAAGAATTCTGTGGTGCAATGTAGGGCCCAGTGTCAGAAAGTTGGGTTTCTGTCAGAGGTCATGGTTCTTACAGCAGGACAATGACCCAAAGCACAAGTCAAAAAGTACCCAGAAATGGTTTAAGACAAAGCACTGGAGAGTACTGAACTGGCCAGCAACGAATAGAGCACTTATGGAGAAACTCAAAACAGTAGTTGGGAAAAGGAACCGTTACAATCTAGAAGAACTGGAGTAGTTGGCGAAAGAAGAGTGGTCCAAAATTCCAGTAGAGAGATGTAAGAAACTAATTGATGGTTACAGGAACCAATTGATTTTAGTTATTTTTTCCAAGGGGTGTGCTACCAAATATTAAATTGAGGGTGCCAATATTTTGTCCAGTCCATTTCTGGAGTTTTGCGTGGAATGTGTCAGATTTGGCTTTCTACCCTCCACTTTTTTGTGTCATACCAATACAAACAAAAGAAATAAACATGAGAATGCCTAAACATTTGTAATTGCAACAATTTTCTGGACAAAGTGGTGCATTATCTGACAGAAATTCAGGGGTGCCAATAGGGTGTGTGTATGACTGTGTGTATATATATATATATATATATATATATATATATATATATATATATATATATATATATATATATGTGTGTGTGTGTGTGTGTGTGTGTATTCAAACATATATATATATATATATATATATATATATATATATATATATATATATATATATATATTTTATGTGTGTGAATTTTTATTTTTTTTCCTTGCACAAATTTGCAATACTTCTGTACATGTAATTTTGCTTTTGCAATGATTTTTCAAAGCAGCTAACAACCTAATTTTAATGCCTGCGGCAAGGGATGAGGTCACTTGTCACAAAGGAGGGCAAGCAATGGGATTTGAACCAGGTTTCAAAGCAAATCACATTAAGACCACTTCAGTACTCTACTTCAAAAAAGCAATAAATCTGACATTACTGAATATATTTACGTAGTCAAGGGAATGGTGCAGTACAGTCTAACTAAATGCACTTCTAAGAGACCGGCTGTTTCATTTGCTAGAGCACCGTCATATTAACGTATTTCTGGGCTTACTTCTCTTAATCAGATATTGATGTTAGTATATTAAAAAGTAAATGCAATCTTCGTATATATATATAAAATGGTATATCTCATCTCTAGCTAGGGAAAAATAATGAAGGAGCTGAAACGTTCTCATACAGGACAGATTAAAGCTGCAGTCTTGCCTAGGAGATATGGCTTGTTATTTATCAAATGTCAATGCTATGAGATATTGCACTGCGTATATTATTCAGTATCGTTGCATTTCAGGATACATAAAAATAAATAAGGAAATAAAATAATTTTTTTTTTACATCAGCTAGAAAACAGCTCACGGTAGAGTCATTCTCCAGTTGACAATTAGATTAATGAGCCAGGATATCAGAAACAGCCTTTTTTTAATCTCGCCAAGATGGAAACAACAAGGCTTTTCAATTTGTTTTGTTTTTTCAATATTTGCCAGGCAGCTTCAGAATAAAATATCTTAAGTATAAACAAAAATCTGCCTAAAATAAATAAATAAATATTCTAAATGCATTTTTTCATGGACATCCCTATGAGGTCACTTTTTCATTAGATTTATCTATGAGGGGTTCATAATAAATAGAGGGGCTTTATTTATTTGTTTGTTTATGATATTTCTTTGTTTTAAAAAAGGACTGAATTCAAAAATTTATTTTTTCTACATTTTTTGTATCCACCAATGTAACGATGGGAGTTTTCCCTATAAGCCAGTATGCAACATGGATCTCATATTAACTTCAATATCAATGAGAACAGCTTTAACTGAAAGGGACAGTCTAGTCAAAATTAAACTATCATGATTCAGATAGGGCAGCAATTTTAAACAACTTTCCAATGTACTTTTACCATCAAATTTGCTTTGTTCTCTTGGCATTCTTTATTGAAGAATAAACCTAGGTAGGCTCATATGCTAATTTCTAAGCCCTTGAAGGCCACCTCTTATCTCAGTGCATTTTTCTAGCTTTTCACAGCTAGGCAGAACAAGTCCATGTGTGCCATATAGAAAACACTGTGTTCACTCCCGTGGAGTTATTTATGAGTCAGCACTGATTGGCTAAAATGCAAGTCTGTCAAAATAACTGAGATAAGGGGAAAGTCTGCAGAGGCTTAGATACAAGGTAATCAAAGAGGTAAAAATTATATTAATATAACAGTGTTGGTTATGCAAAACTGGGGAATGGGGAATAAAGGGATTATCTATCTTTTTAAACAAACATTTTCAAGTAGACTGCCCCTTTAAATGGACATAAAGCTTAACAAATTTATTTATTGATTCACATAGAGAATACAATTAAAAAATCCAATTTACTTCTATTAGCAAATTTACTTTGTTCTTAATGTGCACTTTGTTGAGAAGTACAGTATACCTAGGTAGGAAACATGCATGTGTAGCATTTAAAATGATAAATATTTTTGACCACTAGATGGCATCAGTCTTGTACAAGGTATAACATTGGTAAAAGTATTATTTCAGACTGCTGACATAGTGCTTCTGACATAAGCATGCTCCTGAGCCTACCTGCTTTTCTATCAAAGGATTAAAGATGATTTAAGGGACATGAAAGTCAAGATTAAATTTGCATGATTCAAATAGATTAACACCTCTAAATCATGACTCAGCAGGAAACCAGTGGATTGTATACTCCAGGTAGGGAATGAGTCCTTACCCCAAGTGAAGGAGTTTAAGTACCTTGGGGTTTTGATCTTGAGTGAGGGGACAATAGAGCATGAGATTGGCCGGAGAATCGGAGCAGCGGGGGCGGTGTTGCATTCGCTTTACCACACCATTGTGGCGAAAAGAGAGCTGAGCCAGAAGGCGAAGCTCTCTATCTACCGGTCAATCTTTGTTCCTACCCTCACCTATGGTCATGAAGGATGGTTTATGACCGAACGAATGAGATCGCAGGTACAAGCGGCCGAAATGGGTTTTCTCAGGAAGGAGGCTGGCGTGTTCCTTAGGGATAGGGTGAGAAGCTCAGTCATCCATGAGGAACTCTGAGTAGGACCTTCGCGTAGAAAGGAGCCAGTTGAGGTGGTTCGGACATCTGGTAAGGATGCCCCCTGGGCGCCTCCCTAGGGAGATGTTCCAGGCATGTCCGACTGGGAGAAGGCATTGGGGGAAGAGCCAAGACTAGGTGGAGGGATTATATATCCACACTGGCCTGGGAACGCCTCGTGATTCCTCAGTCGGAGCTGGTTAATGTGGCCAGGGAAAGGGAAGTTTGGGGTCCCCTGCTAGAACTGCTGCCCCCTTGACCCGACCCCAGATAAGCGGATGAAGATGAAATGAGATTCAAATAGATCATGTAATTTTAAGACATTGACATTTATATTTTTTCATATTTATTTAGATCTCTTGGTATCCTTTGTTAAGAAAGAATATTTACGTATATCATACACTACCGGAGGTTAGCTGATGATTGGTGGATACACACATTTGCTTCTTGTCATTGGTTCGCCATTTGTGTTCAGCTAGCTCCCAGTGGTGCTTTACAGCTCTGGAGCTGAATTGAACTATGTGTTTAATCCATTTGCATGGGTTAGACACACAATTACATGCCAGCAATAGCGCAATAATAAAATGGTCTAACGTATTAGAGCATTTTCTTTTTGTTATTTCCCTGTAGTAAATTTGATAATATAAGTAAACTAGAAAGCTTTTCAGAATTGAACATCAGCTGAATCCTGAAATAGAAAAGTTTGTGCTTCGTGCCCTTTAACCTTTTTTTTGTACAAACATTCAAAAGTTTCATTAGTGTTCTTTCTTATGCATGAAATGTTTTAATATAATCTCCATTTACCAGTTATTGCTGAGTGTTCACAGCAGAAAAAAACATATGGTAGATGCATTTTAATCTTAAACTACATTTTTTAATATATAAAATATAGGGATTTATCAATGGGGTTGCCGCAATGCACATTACTTGGACTATAACAGTACATGCTCCAGCCGGTCTATATTAGCGGCTACGGAACCAAACAGTGAATTACCTGCAGTGCACACTACAGTTGTCCTGAGATTGTCTGTGTATTCCACCAGGCTTTTTAGGGGTGTGTCTATGGACTGTTCAGCATTATCAAAGCCCTGAAAATGTTGTCTATTAAATGGATGTTTTAAATGTTAAACCATATTACTTTCAGTTTCTGATTTAGCAGACCCGGCAGAGTTTATAGCATCTGTACAGTTTAGTGGATAGGGCATCAGCATAGAGCAGTTTGCTTTTCTGCTAAAACCAGACATCCCAACTCTCCCTGAAGTTCAGGGAGTCTCCCTGATTGTAATAGCAGCTCCCTGATGCCAGCAAATTGAATGCAATCTCCCTGAAACTCCAAGTACCATGATCCAATGAGGCCGAAATCCAGAAAAGTGTTTCTTTAAGGAATGCCTTTAGTTGCTGGGACGTTATAGAACCCTCAAAGCAAGCATCAGTAACCAAAAAGCCCCCACTGATTTTAATAAAATTAAAACACAAATACTACCTTATTTACTGCACGTAATTAAACTTTGTATGCTAAAATATTTAAGCATTCAACAAGCGTACGATCACTGGAAAATAGGTTTGTTGTATGTGGTTGTGCAATAAAGCTACTTTTTTTAATGTGACTTTAGTGGGAAGCTACTTTAATAATACGTCTATCTTATTTAGGGTTTCAAGGTGTCTAATATATAACTGGGGAGTGGGGAGGGGGTGGCGGCGCAGTAGCGGGTGAAGCCACCTCCCTGAAATGAGTTTTTGCAGGTTGGGATGTCTGAAAACTGAAAATTGTACAGTTTACATTGGAGAAATTGTGAAGTACAATCCCTGGATGTCTAGTAAAATACTTTAAAGGGACAGTCTAGTCCAAAATAAAGATAGAGCATGTAATTTTTAAACAACTTTCCAATTTACATTTTATTACCAATTTTGCTTTGTTCTCTTGGTATTCTTAGTTGAAAGCTAAACCTAGGAGGTTCATATGCTAATTTCTTAGGCCTTGAAGGCTGTCTCTTTTCTGAATGCATTTTGACAGTTTTTCCCCACTAGAGTGTGTTAGTTCATGTGAGTCACATAGATAACACTGTGCTCCCGCACGTGGAGTTACCTAGGAGTAAGCACTGACTGGTTAAAATGCAAGTCTGTCAAAAGAACTGAAATAAGGGGGCAGTCTTCAGAGGCTTAGATACAAGGTGATCACAGAGGTAAAAGTGTTTTAATATAACTGTGTTAGTTATGCAATACTAGGGAATTGTTAATAAAGGGATTATCTATCTTTTAAAGCAATAAAAATTATGGTGTAGACTGTCCCTTTAAAACAGAAAATAACCTGTTATATCTAGGGTTGCCAGATGTCCTCCATAACAATACTAAACAATCTGTAGGTGACGGACACAATGGTCTGTGAGGTCACAGAATCTCCCCCCCCCCCCCACCACAGCTTTACCTTAGACTCCACTCCTGATCCTACCAGGTATATTTTACACAACTAAGCAGTCATTTTACCCCTTGTCTGTCAGTAACAGAGAAATCAATAATTGTACGTCTTTGGTTGCCAGTAACGCATTTAAACAGTAGAGATTTGACCCCTTTACTGCCCCTCACTTTTTTTCTGCTACATATCCGTAATGCGTTGAGGCATAGGAGACCTTTTACATTTAACACTCAGGGACTTTATATAAATGGGACATTTAAGTGTTTAGATTTTGCTGGACAGTCTGATACAATACTGGACAGTCCAGTTGAATACTAGACACCTGACAACCCTAGCTATGTCTTCAGCGATATTTAATTTTTAGCATATTTTCAATGAATGTAATTTTTATATTTGCACAGTTTATATCAACAATCATACATTGCACTTTAAAAGTTTTCCATAAAAAATATGTTTGTAAGCACATAACATGCAATCTTTAGTTGTCCCAGAGCAGTCCATGGATTTAACCCTTGAAAAGCCTAAGTTTATGTTTATTTCATGTTCCTTACCAAAGACAATTAGGGAAAGCTATAAATGACCTCTTGTACAAAATGCACTCCAAACTCTTGGGATCGGAGAAAACAATGAAATGATATGAAAGTGTGTGCTTTTTTTGATACTACGTGTGAGTAACCATTTCATTTGGGATGGGGGGACTTAAAGAGACATTAAACCCTAAATAATAGCCAGTAATATATATGATTTAAAGGGACAGTCTACACCAGAATTTTTATGGTTTTAAAAAATAGATAATCCCTTTATTATCCATTCCCCAGTTTTGCAAAACCAACACAGTTATAATAATATACTTTTAACCTATGTGATTATCTTGTATCTAAGCCTCTGCAAATTGCCCCTTTATTTCAGTTCTTTTAATAGACTTGCAGTTTAGCCAATCAGTGCCTGCTCCCAGATAACTTCACATGCACAAGCACAGTGTTATCTATATGAAATAAGTGAACACCCTCTAGTGGTGAAAAACTGTTAAAATGCATTCTGAAAAGAGGTGGCCTTCAAGGTCTAAGAAATTAGCATATGAACCTCCTAGGTTAAGCTTTCAACTAAGAATACCAAGAGAACAAAGCAAAATTGGTGATAAAAGTAAATTGGAAAATTGTTTAAAATGACATGCTCTATCTGAATCATGAAAGTTAATTTTGGCCTAGACTGTCCCTTTAAAGCAAAGATTAGACTAAGAATAATTAAAAGATGTATTTTTAAAAACATATTTGGTCTAGCATAATGCTTTAGAAATGTTTATCAAATTATTTATCTACTAAAAAAAAAAAACCTTTCATGATTTAAATAGGGCATGTAATTTTAAAGAACTTTCCAATTTACTTTTATTACCAATTTTGCTTTGTTCTCTTGGTATTCTTAGTTGAAAGCTAAATCTAGGAGGTTCATATGCTAATTTCTTAGACCTTGAAGGCCGCCTCTAATCTGAAAGCATTTTGACAGTTTTTCACCACTAGAGGGCGTTAGTTCATGCGTTTCATATAGATAACATTGAGCTCAGGCACGTAAAGCTCCTAGGAGTCAGCACGGATTGGCTAAAAATGCAAGTCTGTCAAAAGAACTGAAATAAGGGGGCAGTCTGCAGAGCCATAGATACAAAGTAATCACAGAGGTATAAAGTATATTAATATAACAGTGTTGGTTTTGCAAAATTGGGGAATGTGTAATAAAGGGATTATCTACCTTTTTAAACAACAAAAATTCTGGTGTTTACTGTCCCTTTAATGGTGAATGTGAGGCTTGCGCATTTGTGTCTTTTTGCACTAAACAAAGATAGCAGCCCCAAGCCACATTCGGCAATTTTCGGAACCAGATTTATTCTTTTGTAAGTGCAACACACAAATATCTGCAAACCCGGTGAATTTTATAATGAGATAATCAGATAAACATTTCTAAATGATTGTTATCTGTCCTTATGTAAGTTGTTTAAATGCAGAGAGGAAAAAAGTGCAAAGCTTTAGTTTCAATTAGTAGGACAGTGAACACTGAGATTTTTGCCCCCTTTTCATATAATTTAGCAATTGCTAATTCTCAGAACCTGAAATGCACCTACTGACATCAAGGCTAACTCAGCTACATATCTGTACCTAATAGGCTGTATCCGATAACAATTATGGGAGGAGTTTGTCCATTGAAAAATAATAATAATAATTGGAATAAAAAAGGATATACGTGTTTTAAAAAATGAAGACTTGCTAAGTTGCTATTCTATAAAACAGCAATATCTTGCAGTTACAGGGTGTTTGCTGTCCCTTTAAGTTATGGACACATCTCTCTCTGGATTTATCTCTCTATGGCTGGATCTGTACAATACCTCAGGTACATCACTGCCATATTCCTAAGCAGATATTGTCCCTTGCACAAACCAAAACAATGATAGGTATTTGGTTCAGCAATACTCATTTAAAGGGACATGAAACCCAAGTATTTTCTTTCATGATTCAGATAGAGAATAACATTTTAAACAACTTTCCAATATACTTCTATTATTTGATGTGCTTCCATCTCTTGTTATCCTTTGCTGAAATGTTTTTCTAGGCAAGCTCAGGAGCAGCAAATAACCTAGATTCTAGCTGCTGATTGGTGGCTGAATATATATACAGATTGTCATTGGCTCACACATGTCTTCAGTTAGAAACCAGTAGTGCATTGCTGTTACTTCAGTAAATGATACCAAGAGAATGAAACAAATTAGATAATAGAAGTAAATAAGAAAATTGGTTAAAATTGTATTCTCTATCTGAATCATGAAAGAAAAATTGTGGGTTTCATGTCCCTTTAAAGTCTATTTATTTGTCTTGGTTAACCGTATTTCTAAAATGTGCTCAGCTACTGAGTTAACCCCTTAACGACGACGACGTATGCCATACGTCCTCAAAAAAAAAGCACTTAACGACCGAGGACGTATGGCATACGTCGTCGGTTTAACAGAGCACTGGAAGCGATCGGAATCGCTTCCAGCTGCTCTAACAGTATTGCAGGCTTGCCTTGAGGTCTAGGCATCCTGCAATACTGTTCCCGAGTGCCGGGACCGGATTGATCACTCCCCCACGAGTGATCACTTCCGGTTTCGCTCCACGTGTAGCCCGGCAGTGTTTCAGAGCATCGGAAGCGATCGGACACGCTTCCGATGCTCTGATTGTGTGCTAAGTGCCTCGGTGGGTTGAGGCACTTAGTTAGTTATAAAATAAAAGTAATAATTAAAAAAAAAAAAAAACGTATATTAAAAAAAAAGCCCTAAATAGCCCCCCCCCTCCCCCTTCACTAGGCATCCAAGATGGCGATGCCCAGTGCATCATGGGGCCTCTGGGGGTGTCCCTAGCCTGCCTCATCATAGGGGCAAGCTAGGGTCACCCAATCTGAGCCTCCCACCCTAAAAAAAAAAATAATAATAAAATACCCCATTTGTCTGATCATGTCAATATTTGTAAATATTGACTATGATCAGTGTGGATCTCCCTCCCTCTCCTCACTTGCCATTTTGTTGGAGAGAGAGAGAGAGACCTGTATTTAGCAGAGAGAGAGATTTATTTCTTTTATTTGTTAAAAAATATAGAACCAAAGGCTCTTTTCAGAGCCATTAACCCCTAGCTTGCCAGTGATCACTATATATCACTGGCAGTAACATAGGTGCACTTTTTTTTTGCTGCATTTTGCTGTCTGTGCATTTTTTTAGGGGTTAATTTTGTTGTTATAATTTTTTAAAAACCCAAAGGCTCTTTTCAGAAACATTTAGTTAATTTAATTTAATTTTCAGAGCCATTAACCCCTAGCTTGCCAGTGATCACTATATATCACTGGCAGTAGCATAGGTGCACTTTTTTTGCTGCATTTTGCTGTCTGTGCATTTTTTTAGGGGTTAATTTTGTTGTTGTAATTTTTTAAAAACCCAAAGGCTCTTTTCAGAAACATTTAGTTAATTTAATTTAATTTTCAGAGCCATTAACCCCTAGCTTGCCAGTGATCGCTATAAATCACTGGCAGTTGCATAGCTGTACTTTTTTGCTGTCTGTGCATTTTTTTAGGGGTTAATTTTGTTGTTGTAATTTTTTAAAAACCCAAAGGCTCTTTTCAGAAACATTTAGTTAATTTAATTTAATTTTCAGAGCCATTAACCCCTAGCTTGCCAGTGATCGCTATAAATCACTGGCAGTAGCATAGCTGTACTTTTTTGCTAGTTAATTTAGTTAATTAATTTAGTTAATTTAATTTAATTTTCAGAGCCATTAACCCCTAGCTTGCCAGTGATCGCTATAAATCACTGGCAGTTGCATAGCTGTACTTTTTTGCTGTCTGTGCATTTTTTTAGGGGTTAATTTTGTTGTTGTAATTTTTTAAAAACCCAAAGGCTCTTTTCAGAAACATTTAGTTAATTTAATTTAATTTTCAGAGCCATTAACCCCTAGCTTGCCAGTGATCGCTATAAATCACTGGCAGTAGCATAGCTGTACTTTTTTGCTACTTAATTTAGTTAATTAATTTAGTTAATTTAATTTAATTTTCAGAGCCATTAACCCCTAGCTTGCCAGTGATCGCTATAAATCACTGGCAGTTGCATAGCTGTACTTTTTTGCTGTCTGTGCATTTTTTTTAGGGGTTAATTTTGTTGTTGTAATTTTTTAAAAACCCAAAGGCTCTTTTCAGAAACATTTAGTTAATTTAATTTAATTTTCAGAGCCATTAACCCCTAGCTTGCCAGTGATCGCTATAAATCACTGGCAGTAGCATAGCTGTACTTTTTTGCTAGTTAATTTAGTTAATTAATTTAGTTAATTTAATTTAATTTTCAGAGCCATTAACCCCTAGCTTGCCAGTGATCGCTATAAATCACTGGCAGTTGCATAGCTGTACTTTTTTGCTGTCTGTGCATTTTTTTAGGGGTTAATTTTGTTGTAATTTTTTAAAAACCCAAAGGCTCTTTTCAGAAACATTTAGTTAATTTAATTTAATTTTCAGAGCCATTAACCTCTAGCTTGCCAGTGATCGCTATAAATCACTGGCAGTAGCATAGCTGTACATTTTTGCTAGTTAATTTAGTTAATTAATTTAGTTAATTTAATTTTTTTTAGTAATTGTTTTCTGTGACAGATACAAAAATGTCACAGAAAAGATATAGTGCTGAGGAGGCGTATGCCATCCTTGCGTCAGAGTCAGATGCCTCTATTTCTGACTCAGACCCCAATTTTGACCCTGCCATGTGCTCAGATACATCACTAGATGCAGTCTCAACTGATAGTGATGTATCTGTGGCTGCTAGCCCCCCTGCTAGCCCCCCTGCCAGAAGGAGGCGTGTTGCTGCCATTGCTGCTGAAGAGTGGGTAACGCCTCATCTCCAGAGGCCAGATATCCCACCCTTCACAGCAAATGCTGGCATAAATATAGATGTGGCAGGTTTTAGCCCCCAGCAGTTTCTGGAAGTGTTTCTGGGCGATGATATATTGGGGAACATTGTCGCCCAAACTAATTTATATGCCCATCAGTTCCGTGCTGCAAAGCCTGGAACATATTTGGCAAAGCAGCAATGGGCCCCCATCAATGTGCCAGAATTCAAAAAATTCTGGGCATTGACTATGCTGATGGGCATCATAAAGAAACCCTCCATTCGCTCCTACTGGAGTACTAGCCCCATCTGCTCTACCCCCATTTTCTCCCAGACTATGTCGAGGAAGAGGTATGAAATGATTCTGCATTTCATGCACTTCAGCGACAACAGCCTGTGCCCCCCTAGGGAGCATCCCCAATTTGACAGGCTGTATAAAATCCGCCCCCTGATAACCCACTTTTCTGCCAGGTTTGCAGAGGCTTATACACCTGGAAGGAATATATGCGTTGATGAATCCCTAATGAAGTATAAGGGAAGGCTGGGATTCAAGCAGTATATTCCTTCCAAACGCTCCAGATATGGGGTAAAGGTGTATAAGCTCTGTGACAGTGAGACTGGGTATACTCAGGCCTTCCGGGTGTATGAGGGAAAGGATAGCCACCTTGACCCTCCAGGTTGCCCAGAACATATGGAAACCACTGGCAAGATTGTCTGGGACCTGATATTACCCCTAATGAACAAAGGGTATCACTTGTACTTAGACAATTTTTATACAAGTGTCCTTTTGTTCAAGCTACTGTATTGCTTTGATACAGTAGCTTGCGGTACAATTAAAAAGAACCGCGCAGGTTTCCCAGGACAGCTTGTACGCACCCGGCTACGAAGGGGGGAGACCTCAGCTCTGCGCCAAGAGGAGCTGTTGGCACTGAAGTACAGAGACAAGAAGGATGTATACCTTCTTACCACCATCCACACAGAGAGGACGGTGGCGGTTTCTGTACGTGGCAGAGCTGAGATCATAAGGAAGCCAGTGTGCATCAAGTCTTATAACCGGCATATGGGTGGGGTTGATCTGGCTGATCAGCTGCTGCAGCCCTACCTAATTATGCGGAAGACAAGGGCCTGGTACAAAAAGGTTGCAATTTACCTAATGCAGATTGCAACCCACAACGCTTTTTTGTTGTTCAAAAAAGCAAACCCCAGAGTTAAAAAGACTTTTTTACAGTTTCAGCTCCAGATTATTACGGGGATTTTGTACCATGATGCACCTGCTCCCCGGGCGGTGATGGGAGAGAGCAGAGTTGGGGCTACCCATTTTATTTTTAAAATCCCCCCTACTGCCACAAAGCAGAAACCACAAAAAAAATGCAGAGTCTGTACCAAGAGGGGGAAGAGAAGGGACACCATATATTACTGTCCTGATTGCCCTGGACAGCCTGCACTCTGCATTGGGGACTGCTTCAAGCGGTACCATACAATGGTCAATTTTTAAAAAAATAAATACATTTGCTGTTACATATATATATATATATTTTTGGTTATGTTTACAGTTAGATGTTTTTTTGTTTTTTTTTACTTTTACTGTGCCAGATTTTTACATTTCACTACTCTATTTTTTTCTAAAATTGGGCCTGTTTTTTTTTAACCAAAACCCCTGTCAAACCTATGCATGGGGGACATAGGTGTTCTCAGGGTGCCTTGCAGAAAACAACCTGAAGTATGTTTTTGTAATAACTTACAACAGTCTCTCCTAAATCATAGTCAAAAAGAAATGTGTCTGTAAAAATGAAAATTGAAAAATTACCACCATACACTTTCTCCAATTTTTTGGGCTAAAACGGTTGCTTCAAAGGCATCAAAGCACACCATATACAATACCTTGGGGTTTCAACATTTAAAAAATATACACTTTGAATGCAATAAATAAAAGTGGGGTATGCGATAGGCCCCAAACTAAAGATAGGCCTATCAGAAGAAATACTCTCATTTTTAATAACTAAAATCATGTAACATAACCTTCCCAAAATCCTGGCAAACCTATGCATGGGGGGCATAGGTGTACTCAGGGTGCCTTGCAGAAAACAACCTGAAGTATTCTTTTGCAATAACTTACAACAGTCTCTCCTAAATCATAGTAAAAAAGCAATGTGTCTGTAACAATGAAAATTGAAAAATTACCACCATATACTTTCTCCAATTTTTTGGGCTAAAACGGTTGCATCAAAGTCATCAAACCACTCCATGTATAATACCTTGGGGGGTCAACTTTTTAAATATAATCACATTTATGGAAAACAAATAAATTGGGGTATGTTAAAAGACCCCCAAAAAAGACAATAGGCAAAGAAAATATGTTAAATGTGAAAAAAAATCACAAACACATGTCAGACATTTGGCATTGCACCGCCCAAACAAGCCACCAAACCTATGCATAGGTGGTATCACTGAACTCAGGAGATGTTGGTGACCACATATTGGTGTCTTCTTTGGTAGTAACACATAACAGGAGCTGTGAATCCATGTCTAAAGTACAATGTATGTGAAAAATAACACAAAGAAATGAATGCCCAAAAGTTTGACAAAGACTAGTGGTTGAATTAGTGTATGGAAAGTGTTAAAAAACCTGCATTTGAAATACCCTAGGATGTCTACTTTTCAAAAATATATGGTTTTATGGGGGTAAATTACATTGGCCGGCTTCAGAAATGTCTTAAATAGAACATGGGTGCATGGGATGTGAAAAGGGGAAGTGTAAAAAATGGAATGCGCTTCCTAAAAATAAGGCCTTCTAGCCCCCAGAGAACCCAACACACATATACATGGGTGGTATCACTGTACTCAGGAGATGTTGTTGAACACATATTGAGGTGTTTTTTGGCAGTAACACATAACAGGAACTGGGAATCCATGCCTAAAGTACAATGTGTGTGAAAAATAACACAAAAAAATGACTACCCAAAAGTTTAACAAAGACTGGTGGTTAAATAAGTTCATGGAAAGTGTGAAAATACCAGCATTTCAAATACCCTAGGGGGTCTACTTCTCAAAAATATATGGTTTGATGGGGGTAAATTCCATTGGCCAGCTTCAGAAATGTCCCTAATAGGACATGGGTGCATGATGACCGATGTGAAAATTCCAAGTTGAAAAACTGGAATGCGCTTCCTAAAATTAAGGCCTTTTAGCCCCCAGAGAACCCGACACACCTATACATGGGTGGTATCACTGTACTCAGGAGATGTTGTTGAACACATATTGAGGTGTTTTTTGGCAGTAACACATAACAGGAACTGAGAATCCATGCCTAAAGTACAATGTGTGTGAAAAATAACACAAAATAATGACTACCCAAAAGTTTGACAAAGACTGGTGGTTGAATTAGTGCATGGAAAGTGTTAAAATACAAGCATTTGAAATACCCTAGGGTGTCTACTTTTCAAAAATATATGGTTTGATGGGGGTAAATTCCATTGACCAGCTTCAGAAATGTCCCAAATAGGACATGGGTGCATGATGACCGATGTGAAAATTCCAAGTTGAAAAACTGGAATGCGCTTCCTAAAATTAAGGCCTTTTAGCCCCCAGAGAACCCGACACACCTATACATGGGTGGTATCACTGTACTCAGGAGATGTTGTTGAACACATATTGAGGGTTTTTTTTGGTAGTAACACATAACAGGAACTGAGAATCCATGCCTAAAGTACAATGTGTGTGAAAAATAACACAAAATAATGACTACCCAAAAGTTTGACAAAGACTGGTGGTTGAATTAGTGCATGGAAAGTGTTAAAATACAAGCATTTGAAATACCCTAGGGTGTCTACTTTTCAAAAATATATGGTTTGATGGGGGTAAATTCCATTGACCAGCTTCAGAAATGTCCCAAAAAGGACATGGGTGCATGATGACCGATGTGAAAATTCCAAGTTGAAAAACTGGAATGCGCTTCCTAAAATTAAGGCCTTTTAGCCCCCAGAGAACCCGACACACCTATACATGGGTGGTATCACTGTACTCAGGAGATGTTGTTGAACACATATTGAGGGTTTTTTTGGTAGTAACACATAACAGGAACTGAGAATCCATGCCTAAAGTACAATGTGTGTGAAAAATAACACAAAATAATGACTACCCAAAAGTTTGACAAAGACTGGTGGTTGAATTAGTGCATGGAAAGTGTTAAAATACAAGCATTTGAAATACCCTAGGGTGTCTACTTTTCAAAAATATATGGTTTGATGGGGGTAAATTCCATTGACCAGCTTCAGAAATGTCCCAAATAGGACATGGGTGCATGATGACCGATGTGAAAATTCCAAGTTGAAAAACTGGAATGCGCTTCCTAAAATTAAGGCCTTTTAGCCCCCAGAGAACCCGACACACCTATACATGGGTGGTATCACTGTACTCAGGAGATGTTGTTGAACACATATTGAGGGGTTTTTTGGTAGTAACACATAACAGGAACTGAGAATCCATGCCTAAAGTACAATGTGTTTGAAAAATAACACAAAATAATGACTACCCAAAAGTTTGACAAAGACTGGTGGTTGAATTAGTGCATGGAAAGTGTTAAAATACAAGCATTTGAAATACCCTAGGGTGTCTACTTTTCAAAATTATATGGTTTGATGGGGGTAAATTCCATTGACCAGCTTCAGAAATGTCCCAAATAGGACATGGGTGCATGATGACCGATGTGAAAATTCCAAGTTGAAAAACTGGAATGCGCTTCCTAAAATTAAGGCCTTTTAGCCCCCAGAGAACCCGACACACCTATACATGGGTGGTATCACTGTACTCAGGAGATGTTGTTGAACACATATTGAGGGTTTTTTGGTAGTAACACATAACAGGAACTGAGAATCCATGCCTAAAGTACAATGTGTGTGAAAAATAACACAAAATAATGACTACCCAAAAGTTTGACAAAGAGTGGTGGTTGAATTAGTGCATGGAAAGTGTTAAAATACAAGCATTTTAAATACCCTAGGGTGTCTACTTTTCAAAAATATATGGTTTGATGGGGGTAAATTCCATTGACCAGCTTCAGAAATGTCCCAAAAAGGACATGGGTGCATGATGACCGATGTGAAAATTCCAAGTTGAAAAACTGGAATGCGCTTCCTAAAATTAAGGCCTTTTAGCCCCCAGAGAACCCGACACACCTATACATGGGTGGTATCACTGTACTCAGGAGATGTTGTTGAACACATATTGAGGGTTTTTTTGGTAGTAACACATAACAGGAACTGAGAATCCATGCCTAAAGTACAATGTGTGTGAAAAATAACACAAAATAATGACTACCCAAAAGTTTGACAAAGACTGGTGGTTGAATTAGTGCATGGAAAGTGTTAAAATACAAGCATTTGAAATACCCTAGGGTGTCTACTTTTCAAAAATATATGGTTTGATGGGGGTAAATTCCATTGACCAGCTTCAGAAATGTCCCAAATAGGACATGGGTGCATGATGACCGATGTGAAAATTCCAAGTTGAAAAACTGGAATGCGCTTCCTAAAATTAAGGCCTTTTAGCCCCCAGAGAACCCGACACACCTATACATGGGTGGTATCACTGTACTCAGGAGATGTTGTTGAACACATATTGAGGGTTTTTTTGGTAGTAACACATAACAGGAACTGAGAATCCATGCCTAAAGTACAATGTGTGTGAAAAATAACACAAAATAATGACTACCCAAAAGTTTGACAAAGACTGGTGGTTGAATTAGTGCATGGAAAGTGTTAAAATACAAGCATTTTAAATATCCTAGGGTGTCTACTTTTCAAAAATATATGGTTTGATGGGGGTAAATTCCATTGACCAGCTTCAGAAATGTCCCAAAAAGGACATGGGTGCATGATGACCGATGTGAAAATTCCAAGTTGAAAAACTGGAATGCGCTTCCTAAAATTAAGGCCTTTTAGCCCCCAGAGAACCCGACACACCTATACATGGGTGGTATCACTGTACTCAGGAGATGTTGTTGAACACATATTGAGGGGTTTTTTGGTAGTAACACATAACAGGAACTGAGAATCCATGCCTAAAGTACAATGTGTGTGAAAAATAACACAAAATAATGACTACCCAAAAGTTTGACAAAGACTGGTGGTTGAATTAGTGCATGGAAAGTGTTAAAATACAAGCATTTGAAATACCCTAGGGTGTCTACTTTTCAAAAATATATGGTTTGATGGGGGTAAATTCCATTGACCAGCTTCAGAAATGTCCCAAATAGGACATGGGTGCATGATGACCGATGTGAAAATTCCAAGTTGAAAAACTGGAATGCGCTTCCTAAAATTAAGGCCTTTTAGCCCCCAGAGAACCCGACACACCTATACATGGGTGGTATCACTGTACTCAGGAGATGTTGTTGAACACATATTGAGGGTTTTTTTGGTAGTAACACATAACAGGAACTGAGAATCCATGCCTAAAGTACAATGTGTGTGAAAAATAACACAAAATAATGACTACCCAAAAGTTTGACAAAGACTGGTGGTTGAATTAGTGCATGGAAAGTGTTAAAATACAAGCATTTTAAATACCCTAGGGTGTCTACTTTTCAAAAATATATGGTTTGATGGGGGTAAATTCTATTGACCAGCTTCAGAAATGTCCCAAAAAGGACATGGGTGCATGATGACCGATGTGAAAATTCCAAGTTGAAAAACTGGAATGCGCTTCCTAAAATTAAGGCCTTTTAGCCCCCAGAGAACCCGACACACCTATACATGGGTGGTATCACTGTACTCAGGAGATGTTGTTGAACACATATTGAGGGTTTTTTTGGTAGTAACACATAACAGGAACTGAGAATCCATGCCTAAAGTACAATGTGTGTGAAAAATAACACAAAATAATGACTACCCAAAAGTTTGACAAAGACTGGTGGTTGAATTAGTGCATGGAAAGTGTTAAAATACAAGCATTTGAAATACCCTAGGGTGTCTACTTTTCAAAAATATATGGTTTGATGGGGGTAAATTCCATTGACCAGCTTCAGAAATGTCCCAAATAGGACATGGGTGCATGATGACCGATGTGAAAATTCCAAGTTGAAAAACTGGAATGCGCTTCCTAAAATTAAGGCCTTTTAGCCCCCAGAGAACCCGACACACCTATACATGGGTGGTATCACTGTACTCAGGAGATGTTGTTGAACACATATTGAGGGTTTTTTTGGTAGTAACACATAACAGGAACTGAGAATCCATGCCTAAAGTACAATGTGTGTGAAAAATAACACAAAATAATGACTACCCAAAAGTTTGACAAAGACTGGTGGTTGAATTAGTGCATGGAAAGTGTTAAAATACAAGCATTTGAAATACCCTAGGGTGTCTACTTTTCAAAAATATATGGTTTGATGGGGGTAAATTCCATTGACCAGCTTCAGAAATGTCCCAAATAGGACATGGGTGCATGATGACCGATGTGAAAATTCCAAGTTGAAAAACTGGAATGCGCTTCCTAAAATTAAGGCCTTTTAGCCCCCAGAGAACCCGACACACCTATACATGGGTGGTATCACTGTACTCAGGAGATGTTGTTGAACACATATTGAGGGTTTTTTTGGTAGTAACACATAACAGGAACTGAGAATCCATGCCTAAAGTACAATGTGTGTGAAAAATAACACAAAATAATGACTACCCAAAAGTTTGACAAAGAGTGGTGGTTGAATTAGTGCATGGAAAGTGTTAAAATACAAGCATTTTAAATACCCTAGGGTGTCTACTTTTCAAAAATATATGGTTTGATGGGGGTAAATTCCATTGACCAGCTTCAGAAATGTCCCAAAAAGGACATGGGTGCATGATGACCGATGTGAAAATTCCAAGTTGAAAAACTGGAATGCGCTTCCTAAAATTAAGGCCTTTTAGCCCCCAGAGAACCCGACACACCTATACATGGGTGGTATCACTGTACTCAGGAGATGTTGTTGAACACATATTGAGGTTTTTTTTGGTAGTAACACATAACAGGAACTGAGAATCCATGCCTAAAGTACAATGTGTGTGAAAAATAACACAAAATAATGACTACCCAAAAGTTTGACAAAGACTGGTGGTTGAATTAGTGCATGGAAAGTGTTAAAATACAAGCATTTGAAATACCCTAGGGTGTCTACTTTTCAAAAATATATGGTTTGATGGGGGTAAATTCCATTGACCAGCTTCAGAAATGTCCCAAATAGGACATGGGTGCATGATGACCGATGTGAAAATTCCAAGTTGAAAAACTGGAATGCGCTTCCTAAAATTAAGGCCTTTTAGCCCCCAGAGAACCCGACACACCTATACATGGGTGGTATCACTGTACTCAGGAGATGTTGTTGAACACATATTGAGGGTTTTTTTGGTAGTAACACATAACAGGAACTGAGAATCCATGCCTAAAGTACAATGTGTGTGAAAAATAACACAAAATAATGACTACCCAAAAGTTTGACAAAGACTGGTGGTTGAATTAGTGCATGGAAAGTGTTAAAATACAAGCATTTTAAATACCCTAGGGTGTCTACTTTTCAAAAATATGTGGTTTGATGGGGGTAAATTCCATTGACCAGCTTCAGAAATGTCCCAAAAAGGACATGGGTGCATGATGACCGATGTGAAAATTCCAAGTTGAAAAACTGGAATGCGCTTCCTAAAATTAAGGCCTTTTAGCCCCCAGAGAACCCGACACACCTATACATGGGTGGTATCACTGTACTCAGGAGATGTTGTTGAACACATATTGAGGGTTTTTTTGGTAGTAACACATAACAGGAACTGAGAATCCATGCCTAAAGTACAATGTGTGTGAAAAATAACACAAAATAATGACTACCCAAAAGTTTGACAAAGACTGGTGGTTGAATTAGTGCATGGAAAGTGTTAAAATACAAGCATTTGAAATACCCTAGGGTGTCTACTTTTCAAAAATATATGGTTTGATGGGGGTAAATTCCATTGACCAGCTTCAGAAATGTCCCAAATAGGACATGGGTGCATGATGACCGATGTGAAAATTCCAAGTTGAAAAACTGGAATGCGCTTCCTAAAATTAAGGCCTTTTAGCCCCCAGAGAACCCGACACACCTATACATGGGTGGTATCACTGTACTCAGGAGATGTTGTTGAACACATATTGAGGTTTTTTTTGGTAGTAACACATAACAGGAACTGAGAATCCATGCCTAAAGTACAATGTGTGTGAAAAATAACACAAAATAATGACTACCCAAAAGTTTGACAAAGACTGGTGGTTGAATTAGTGCATGGAAAGTGTTAAAATACAAGCATTTGAAATACCCTAGGGTGTCTACTTTTCAAAAATATATGGTTTGATGGGGGTAAATTCCATTGACCAGCTTCAGAAATGTCCCAAAAAGGACATGGGTGCATGATGACCGATGTGAAAATTCCAAGTTGAAAAACTGGAATGCGCTTCCTAAAATTAAGGCCTTTTAGCCCCCAGAGAACCCGACACACCTATACATGGGTGGTATCACTGTACTCAGGAGATGTTGTTGAACACATATTGAGGTTTTTTTTGGTAGTAACACATAACAGGAACTGAGAATCCATGCCTAAAGTACAATGTGTGTGAAAAATAACACAAAATAATGACTACCCAAAAGTTTGACAAAGACTGGTGGTTGAATTAGTGCATGGAAAGTGTTAAAATACAAGCATTTGAAATACCCTAGGGTGTCTACTTTTCAAAAATATATGGTTTGATGGGGGTAAATTCCATTGACCAGCTTCAGAAATGTCCCAAATAGGACATGGGTGCATGATGACCGATGTGAAAATTCCAAGTTGAAAAACTGGAATGCGCTTCCTAAAATTAAGGCCTTTTAGCCCCCAGAGAACCCGACACACCTATACATGGGTGGTATCACTGTACTCAGGAGATGTTGTTGAACACATATTGAGGGTTTTTTTGGTAGTAACACATAACAGGAACTGAGAATCCATGCCTAAAGTACAATGTGTGTGAAAAATAACACAAAATAATGACTACCCAAAAGTTTGACAAAGACTGGTGGTTGAATTAGTGCATGGAAAGTGTTAAAATACAAGCATTTGAAATACCCTAGGGTGTCTACTTTTCAAAAATATATGGTTTGATGGGGGTAAATTCCATTGACCAGCTTCAGAAATGTCCCAAATAGGACATGGGTGCATGATGACCGATGTGAAAATTCCAAGTTGAAAAACTGGAATGCGCTTCCTAAAATTAAGGCCTTTTAGCCCCCAGAGAACCCGACACACCTATACATGGGTGGTATCACTGTACTCAGGAGATGTTGTTGAACACATATTGAGGGTTTTTTTGGTAGTAACACATAACAGGAACTGAGAATCCATGCCTAAAGTACAATGTGTGTGAAAAATAACACAAAATAATGACTACCCAAAAGTTTGACAAAGACTGGTGGTTGAATTAGTGCATGGAAAGTGTTAAAATACAAGCATTTGAAATACCCTAGGGTGTCTACTTTTCAAAAATATATGGTTTGATGGGGGTAAATTCCATTGACCAGCTTCAGAAATGTCCCAAATAGGACATGGGTGCATGATGACCGATGTGAAAATTCCAAGTTGAAAAACTGGAATGCGCTTCCTAAAATTAAGGCCTTTTAGCCCCCAGAGAACCCGACACACCTATACATGGGTGGTATCACTGTACTCAGGAGATGTTGTTGAACACATATTGAGGTTTTTTTTGGTAGTAACACATAACAGGAACTGAGAATCCATGCCTAAAGTACAATGTGTTTGAAAAATAACACAAAATAATGACTACCCAAAAGTTTGACAAAGACTGGTGGTTGAATTAGTGCATGGAAAGTGTTAAAATACAAGCATTTGAAATACCCTAGGGTGTCTACTTTTCAAAAATATATGGTTTGATGGGGGTAAATTCCATTGACCAGCTTCAGAAATGTCCCAAATAGGACATGGGTGCATGATGACCGATGTGAAAATTCCAAGTTGAAAAACTGGAATGCGCTCCCTAAAAATAAGAGCTTTTAGCCCCCCGAGAACCCGACACACCTATACATGGGTGGTATCACTGTACCCAGGAGATGCTGCTGAAGACATATGAGGGTGTTATTTGGCAGTAACCCTTAATATTATCAGTAAATGTATTCTTAAATTGCTATTTTTTCAAAAAATCAAATTATTTTTTTTCCCCCCCCAAACTTTGGCATAGATTGGTGGTAAAATGGTTGCATGAAAAAAGTCAAAATACCCCAAGTTTAATACCTTAGGTTGTCTTCTTTTAAAAAATATATACATTTGAAGGGTTATTCAGGGATTCATGACAGATATTGGTGTTACAATGTAACTATCGCCAATTTTGAAAAAACATGGTTTTGAAATAGCAAAGTGCTACTTGTACTTATTGCCCTATAACTTGCAAAAAAAGCAAAGAACATGTAAACATTGGGTATTTATAAACTCAGGACAAAATTTAGAAACTGTTTAGCATTGGTATTTTATGGTGGTTGTAGATGTGTAAGAAATTTTGGGGCTCAAAGTTAGAAAAAGTGCATTTTTTTTCATTTTTTCCTCATATTTTATATTTTTTTTTATAGTAAATTATAAGATATGATGAAAATAATCATATCTTTAGAAAGTCCATTTAATGGCGAGAAAAACAGTATATAATATGTGTGGGTACAGTAAATGAGTAAGAGGAAAATTACAGTTAAACACAAACATCGCAGAAATGCAAAAATAGCCTTGGTCCCAGATGGTCCACAAATTGAAAAGTGGTCTGGTCACTAAGGGGTTAAAGAGATGTGAAACACAAGCATCATTTTGTGACTCAGAGTTTACTTCTACAATTTACTTCTATTATCAAAAAAAATAGTGCTCTCACTTAGTTCTCTTCCAAATGGAAACGATTCTTGCAAAACTGCTGACATATAGTGTTCCAGACACGTGCACACTCCTGAGCTTATGTCCCTGTTATTCAACAAAAGATACATGAAAACAAAGACAATTTGATAATTGAATTGAATTAGAAAGTTGTTTAAAACTGCTGCTCAATCTGAATCATGAAAGAAAAAATTGTGTTTCATATCCTTTTAAATATATAGAAATAAAAATGTTGTGGCCCTTCCAGTGAAGCTGTTGGACATATCCTCCTTTACATCCTTCGTTACAAAGCTGCAATTCCACGTGTTGCCATTGTCTATGGAAGACAAGTAGTAAAAATAACCTATTACCGGATGTAGCATCTCACGTGAGTGAAAGGGAAATGTAATTATAACGTTTGCATCCAAAACTGGTTTTAGCCGCCCATCAACTGGCACCAGAACAGCAAATAAATTGCTTCCAAAATACAGCTAACAGGTAGGATAAAGCCAGTCAGGGGCCACATCCTTGTGCTTTTCAAATCAATATTATACCTCAGTGACTGCCCCACAGGACCAGTAAATACCGTAGAAAAATCAAGAAAACGCAAAAATCACTTAGTCTGAATTTCAAAAGAGCAGTAGGTTTTTTTTTTACTAATAAACTTCAGTTAGTTCAATTTTTCCTTCCCCTTGTGTCATGTGACAGCAATCAGCCAATCCCAAAATGCATATACATAGAATTGTGAATTCTTGCACATGCTCAGTAGGAGCTGGGGCCTCAAAATGTGCGCATACAAAAAGATTATGCACATTTTCATAGTGGAAGTGAATTAGAAAGTTGTTTGAAAGTGTGTGCTCTATCTGAATCATGAAAGTTTGATATTGACTTTAGTATTCCTTTAAAGGGATGCACTAATTAAATAGTAATCTATTAAATATAATTTTTATTTTAGAACACTTCAAAAGGCACGCAAAACCCATTTTTTTCCTTTCATGATTTAGACAGAACAAACAATTTTAAACAACATTCCATTTACTTCTATTATCAAATTTGCTTCATTCTGTTGGTATCCTTTCTTTAAGGAACAACAATGCACTACTTAGAGCTAGATGAACACATTGGGTGAGCTAATCACAAGAGAGATTTATGTTTAGTGTGCTTTTCAACAAAGCATAGCAAGAAAACAAAGTAAATTAGATCACAGAAGTAAATTGGAAAGCTGTTTAAAACTACATGGTCTATCTGAATCGTCAAAGTTTAATTTTGGCTTTACTGTACCTTTAAACTTTTATTATATTGTTTAGTGTTTTTACTCTATGAGAATAAAAGATTTTTAGCTTGTGGTGAATGTTATTGCCCCTCAATAGACTTATGACAAGATTTATCAATATGCGAGCGAACGGGATGTTGTGAACCTTGCCAAATTTGACAACCCAAGGTATTGATCTAGGCCCATTTTAGTATATATCATAAAAAAAGTTAACTTTTTCACAAACTTTGAGTTTCATTCTGAAATTATTTACATACCGCTTGTGCAATTATGACACAAATGGGTGTAACAGCTTTTTTGGGATCCTCTTTGTTCAGAAATAGCAGACAAACATGGTTTTGCCATTGCTTTTTGGTAATTAAAAGGCCGCTAATTGCAGCTGCGCCCCACACTTCTATTATTCCCAGCAGTGAAGGGGTTAATTAGCTGGTAAGGGAAATATTGCAATAATGTAGGTATTACCCTCCCACCCACACTCATTTCTACAATCTTAGGTACTAGCAGACAGTATGCAGTTTAGGGATTTTTTTTAAAAAAATGTTTTTTATTATTTTTCTGCAGTGTAGTGATCTCCCCTCAATCCTTCCATCTGCCTGATCCCTCCCAAACAGCTCTCTAACCCTCCCACCTATCACCTCGGGCAGCGGTCTGTCAGTACCTAATTTGGGTGTATTTTTTTTTAAATGAATTTATAAAAAAAAATTGGTCGGCCAACTCCATGCAATGATTATGTAGGGCACCTCCAACCCCCCCATTTCAGCACTTTTTTGTAGTGCAGTGCCCCATCACATTTTTCTGTAGGTAGGCTCACACTCCCTCCCCCCTCTGTCACTGCGCCGCCCACCTGCAGATGATCATTGCAGATGGTGAAATACACAGTGTCACTATCTGTAATGATCAGGCATCTGCCTTCATATGGTAAGCACTGATCGTGCACTCTGTTACCATATGAAGACAGATACCTACAGCTCAGGAACAGCAGTTGTCACTTTACAGTGAGTCTGCTGGAGCTTTCTGAAGCTGTGATGCATATATAAGCAATGTACCGCATGACATATATACGTCAGTTTGGGATAAGGGGTTAAACATACGCCAGGTTCTTCCTGTGTACTTTTTACATTGCAGAGAGCTCTCATTATTTTTATGGGAGACAACTTGCTACTCACAGGGACAGACCCTTTTCTCTGATAACTGCACAGTCCCTGCGAGGCTAAACGTGCTTTTTCATGCTTGCAAACTTTTCACCACAAGGCCCTAAGAGTTTGTTTCTCTTGTCATATAAATAGTTTTGAAACCTCTATATTAATGCTCCAGAGTCTTTGCTGTTGTCTCATTAACCATTTGTTTTCCACTTTCCTGATCCATGAAAAAATATTTTTCACGACACGCTATTTAACCCTTTATCTGCTCTAGGTTCTACCTATCAGACCCCGGATTTTCCCTCTGTTAACACTATAAACGGTCACTTTTAAGCCATTGAACCCATTTACAAAACCTGTAAGCAAGGGCGGCTAATAAAGAGAGCAGGAATATTTGCTGCATGGTTTCAATGGGGTGTGAAGTTCAGCATCTGACTGGCCATAACCCTTCCTGCTTAAAGGGACAGTTTACCTAAACATGTTCTCCCCTTTAATTTGTTCCCAATGATCCACTTCACCTGCTGGAGTGTAATAAATTGTTTACAAGTATTTTCATTGGCATTTGAGATAGTTTATTTAGCCTGTGGTATCCCCACCCATCCTGAAAGTTTTTGGCCTCAAGGCAAAGTCGTGTCCAGTAGAAGAAATTACACTCCCAGTGTGGTATAGAAGAGTTAAGGTAATACAATGTTAATTTCCATTGTTCTCTCCAAGTATTGGTGATTGGTTTACAAACAGATATAAGAAAGAACAACTGTGATAAAGTAATGAGATCTGATTATACCTACAAGCTTAACCCATTTTATTAGGTTGTGGTTTCGAAACACAAAATCAGCGAATTCATATACACAAATAAGCCTTAAAAAAGCAAATCTCATACATTTTATACTCTACAGCTGGTAAAATAAAAGAATTGTTAACACATTAAGGGAAAAACAATTTTATAGTATACTGCCCCTTTTAAAGCGAAAAAAGTGCTGAGAATGTAAGTAAAATACTGGGGAGCTGTTCTTTTAAGCGGAATATCGCAATTATGGCTTAAAGGACTGAAAAATCCACCCACAATTGAGGAGCACACAATTTTCAGTTAGAACTAGTAAGAGCTATATAATATTTACTGTAAAGTTGTATTTCATCTTACAACCCCGACACTTTGCCTCTCTTAATGTCATTTAAAGAGACGTTTCAGTGGTAAAAAAGTTTATTTTATTGCAGCTGTTTTTGTTTTTTTGGCAAATTATCTGCTGCCACTATAACCAAGCACACAACCATCATGCTTGCGCTCTACACCAATTGAAGATAAAGCCTGTGATTGGAGGATACATAAATATGCCAGTCTTGATTCGCTTACCAGCCTTGTCATCTGGATTGGCATAAATGTGTTATCTCAATAAGGGTGGTGACTGAGCACACAAAGACAGGAGATTAGCATCACAAAAATAAACCACTAGAATGAAATAGAGCAGTCATTTTATTCACTAGAATCTCCCTTCTACACCTAATTATTGGTTTTAAACTTTGCATCTCTTGTCCTTTCAAAACACCTCTTAGAATTCTTAACCTTGAATTTCTGATTAAAGTGTAAAGGTTTAAGAACAGTCCTGCATCTATTTAATACTCAACAGTAATGTTAATTCTATTAACACAACCTACTAAAAACAGTGTATTATGCAAAGACACTATATATATATATATATATATATATATATATATATATATATATATATATATATATATATATATATATAAACACATGTTCACCTAGTGTTTAATGAGAAACCAGGGAAGGAATATTCCATAAAAAAGCAACATAACTATACCAATAAGAATGTTGTAACTTCCTGATACTAACTAAAATAAATATTTTTTTATAATATTCACTACAAGCCTCACCTGCCACAGAATATCTGGTTCCAACTAGCTTGTACTTCTTTGATGAACTCAACCCACATCGCAAGGGTCCAACACTTCATCCTATTGGCTGCTCAATCTGTCAATCGGTTTAGGGAGTTAGTGTTTCCAGCCTACTACTAGCAATTTAGTAAAAATGATCACAACAAAAACATATATTATCTGTTAAAGTCTATTTATTCATTTGTTGTTAACAGCAGACTGTAAAACAACTCAACTACAAATGGAAGTAAAAAGGAAAATATACATGGTGGAAAGGAGGGGTATAAAATGCAACTCCTATATATTAATAAAAGTCAGATCCAGTGCAGATTTATTTTACAATTAGTGCATTTATATAACTATGTTATCTATTGTGTAGGTTATATGGTAACTGGCACAGATGTGTGTATTAATCGTTTTACTTGATGATCACATTATTCATCAGATACCAAATGAATGTTTCAGAGGTTCTACCCATAATATCATATTCTGGCAGCCCTTTCTTTTAATTTGACATCACTGAAAGATGAGTTCCCACCCAGTAGCCATAAAACAGTATATCAGGTGGCATTAAAAATAAAACAATATATCAGGTGGCATTAAAACTTTACTCACCTGAATCATCTCCTGGCTAATTAGCACAAACTGTAAGCAGCTGTTTGCTTTTATACAAATTCACATGTAATCCCTGTAGCAATCCAGTTTGTGATTCTCATATAAACAGATTTATTATTTCTTAGTGAAGATGTCTGTTTAGTGATACAAAAGGACAGTTTCCCTGCTGGGGTTGGCTTGTGAGGTTTTCTTTCAGTTTTCAGAAGAAAGTTGTGAAGCTGTTGTGGCCAAATTGCTATGGTCACTAAATTAATCGCATTTTATTCAGTGTGAACATAGTTTATTAAAGGGACATATGTCTATTAAAGGGACATAAAAGTTCAATAAGCTTTAAAAGGGACAGTAAAGTCAAAATTAAACGTTCATGATTCAGACAGAGAATACAATTTTAAACAATTTTCCAATTTACTTCTAATTAATGTTTCATTCTCTTGGTATCCTTTATTGGAAAGTTTACTTAGGTGGGCACAGGAGCTGCTGATTGGTGGCTGCACACATATACCTATATGTTATTGGCTCTTGTAGTGCATTCTTTTGTCTTCAACAAAGGATACCAAGAGAATGAATACAATTAGATAATAGAAGTAATTTGGAAAGTTGTTCTCTATCCGAATCATGAAATAAACTTTTGGGTTTCATTTCCCTTTAGTAAGGTGAGTATTTTATTTATTAATACTCTTCCATCATATACCACAGGATTTGACCCATATTTTTGTGTCCCTCGTTTACATTGAGTCGGTCATTATCACAGGAATTATATGACCCTTTGGGAATCACACCTTTAGACATTTTTGTCTCCACCAAGTCAAATTTTCTTTGTTCTGTTGTTATCCTTTGTTGAAGACTAGTGCTAGGTAGGTTGATAGGAGCTTAGGAGCTTGCACATGTTTTTTAGCACTCTGTGGCATAAACAATGTTGCTAGCACGGCTACCAGATGGCTGATAACTCGCCTATGATTACTTTTTAACAAACACACCAACAGAACTAAGCAAAATTGATAACAGAATAAAATTGGAAAGTTGTTTACAACGTCATGCTCCTTCCAATCCATTTGTTTCATTTTAACTTTATTGTCCCTTTAATGTCATAAAACATTTTATTATAGCACTGTTTCTTGCAAATAACTATGTAGTTAGCCCCTGCAAATGAGTTAAACACATAGTTAAAGGGACATGAAACCCACATTTTTTTCTTTCATGATTCAGATAGATCATGCAACTGTCTAATTGGCTCCTATTATCAATTTTTCTTAGTACTCTTGGTATCTTTATTTTAAAAAAGCAGGAATGTAAGATTAGGAGCCGGGCCATTTTTTGTGCAGCACCTGGATAGTGCTTGCTGATTGGTAGCTACATTTAGGGTGCAAATATGGGCCAGCCCCTAAGCTTACATTCCTGCTTTTCTAATAAAGATACCAAGAGAACTAAGAAAATTTGATAATAGGAGTAAATTAGAAAGTTGCATAAAATTGCTGCTCTGAATCACGAAAGAAAACAATTTGGGTTTCATATCCCTTTAAAGTCAGCTACAGAATGGGAATGCACTGACGGGACCTATCTAACTGGTGGCTAAACATATCTGGTGATCCAATGACAAGACGTGTGTAGCCACCAATCACCATATAGCTCCCTATACGTACTGTTGCTCCTGAGCCTACCTAGATATGCTTTTCAATAAATGATACCCAGAGAAATGAGTCAATTTAATAAAATAAGTAAACTGAAATGTCTCTTATAATTGAATTAAAGTTTCATTTTGCCTCTCATGCCCCTTTAAACTTTGTAAAACTTGTTTACTCATTGTATTATGGACAGGAGAGATTTCATCATAAAGCCTTTGGCAGCCAAGGGGTTAAAGGGACACTGAATCCAAATTGTTTCTTTTGTAATTCAGAAAGAGCATGCAATTTTAAGCAACTTTCTAATTTACTCCTATTATCAGTTTTTCTTCTTTCTCTTGCTATCATTATTTGAAAAAGAAGGCATCTAAGCTTTTTTTTGTTTGTGGATGAATTTATCCACCAATCAGCAAGGACAACCCAGGTTGTTCACCAAAAATGGGCCGGCATCTAAACTTACATTCTTGCATTTCAAATAAAGATACCAAAAGAATGAAGAACATTTGATAATAGTAGTAAATTAGAAAATTGCTTAAAATTTCATGCTCAATCTGAATCACGAAAGAAAATTTTTGGGTACAGTGTCCCTTTAACCCCTTGGCTGCCATTTGCTCTCACTGTTGCTGGGAGTACGATAAATGATTCTGCTACACTCTCTGTAAAGTTCTACTCAGATTCCTGTAAATACCTCATCAGGTTCATAACATGTTATGCTTTGTCTTTTTCTTAACCCTTTCCCACCCTGACTTATTTGTCTACATCAGAACAAAGCTCCTATGTAAACAGATAAGTACAAATTGAAATCACTCGAGCATGGAACATCCTAACGGCGGGAAGGGATTAATACATTTTCTCATGTCTGTCTTCATGTTGACATAATAATGTCTAATTACAGCTATCAGCCAACGTTACTTCCTACTAGACCAGAGCGGGAGCGAGCTACGTTCATTTTAATGGCGCGACCAGGCACACTGTGATCAGACAGTGTTGCCGCGATGCGCTGTGTAAAAACCAGACCCGCTCAGTAGAGCAAGGAGCGGCGTTCTGGTAAAATGAGGTATAAATGTGCCGGTAAGCTAATGTTATATAATTCTGCACTATGGGCAGAATTATATAACATTAGTATGGAAGTTTACTGCCCCTTTAAGTACCAGTATTTTTCTAGAGAGTTTACCTGCTAAAATACTCGACTGTCCAGCTGAATACTACCCTTGGAAACCCTTCCTGTATGCTCATTGGCTGACTGGTTCTTACTGTATGCTTAATAGCTGATGCCCATTGGCTGACAGGTACAAGGACCAGTCAACACAGTAGATTTGCATAATCAACACATGCAAGATAACAAGACAATGAAATAGCACTTAGTCTGAACTTCAAATGAGTAGATTTTTTCTGACAATTTTAAAAGTTATGACTATTTCTACTCCCCCTGTACCATGTGACAGCCATCAGCCAATCACAAATGCATACACGTACCATGTGACAGCCTTCAGCCAATCACAAATGCAAATATGTTTATGCTGTGAATTCTTGCACATGCTCAGTAGGAGCTGGTGACTCAAAATGTTTAAATATAAAAAGACTGTGCACATTTTGTTAATGGAAGTTTAATTTTAACTTGTGTCCCTATGTACCCTGGATAAGAGCAATTAGTAGAAAAAAATGTTGTAGCAATATGGAGTATTAATGTATTGTTAACATAATGATGCACTTTATTTATGTTTTTACACCATGTTGTGGGAACATTCACAATATAGTCTTGCTCTAAATCTCTATCATTCTTACTGTTGGTTGTAAATAAAAAGGTTTTGGAAGTGTTGGTTTGACAGCACTGGTTGCAGCTTTTCATGCTATTGTTTATTTCAGCCTAGCGTTTCCTGGCCTGATTCTTCAGCTGTTGTCATAGCATTGTGTATGTGCTGGAGATTCTCACATCTGACACCTGCCACTGTGCATTGACTTTAGATGAAAAGCAGTCGTAGCAGGAGTTTATTTTTATATATATTTATATACCGGTGTGTGTGTGTGTATGTGTATGTGTATATATATTTATATACCGGTGTGTGTGTGTGTGTGTATGTGTATGTGTATATATATTTATATACCGGTGTGTGTGTGTGTGTATATATATATATATATATAATCAGCCTATGCTTTTACTAATATCAAAACCAAACAGGCAGAAAGTTATGTCCTCGGAGTTCCATATTAAAACTGGGGCAATGACCAAATCTGTATTTACCGTTTTAAGACATCTAATTATCCATGTTTCTGGGATAAGGTAAGGTAAGATAGGTCTTAAAGAGACAGTAACACTTTGAGATTTTTATTTTTAACTTTGCAAAATATTTTCATAGCTTATTTTGCCCCCTTTTCATGTAATTTGTTTTAAAACTTGAGCGGCTTCTAAATCTCAGAATTTAAATGCATACTGCTGACTTCTCAAGGCTTACCCTGCTACATATATATATCTACTTGGATATTTCTGATAACAACTGCAAATCAATGCACTTTATACTAACTTTATGACAGTGGTTAGCCTTGTGGTCTGTGGACTAACGCCCAGATCGGCTTCTCCAAACAAGACAAATGGTAGGTGGCGTTTGCTGTAAAAAGGATGTTAATTTGTTTTAAAAATGTTTTGAATTGGCTGATATTTTATAGCAACACAACAGAATGTCTTATGACGTGTTTACTGTCCCTTTAAGCCCATATTGTTTCAGTGTTTTCTACAGCCATACTACCATGACATTTAGTAACGCGGCAATCCCCTATGGAGGCTGGCATGTAATGTATTAGTACAAAGATTGTCTTTCAAAATAAAGGGGCAAAGGTGAATCTCACAATACGTTGGCTCAAGTTTAGTGAATACTTTAAAGAGACAGTAGACACCTTAAGATTTTATTATATAAAATATTTAGTTATTTGTATTAACTACATTGCAATATAGTCATTATTTATTTTGCCTTCTTCTCATTGTGCATTTTCTAATGATCAAAACTAGAAATGCAGGCTGCTGACTTATTAAGGGTAACCCTGCTATATAGCTTCAGCAGAGAATAACTGCAAAACAATGCATTTTACACTAACATAATAACCAGGACTAGCCTTGTCTTCAGAAGAAACCTGGGATTGTCTCAGTGAATAAGGCAAGAGGTACGTTCGGCTATTGAAAAAGAGTTGCAGCAAATAGAATGTTAAATTGTTTTAGACATGTTTAAACTTGCAATAACCAAGATGAGGGGAGCTAAAGGTATAATTGGTGGTGATTGTATGTTACTGTGTAACCTAAATAAAAGTTTATGCTTTAAGCGTTGTAGTTGAAAAAATAATATATTTATTTTAAAACACTTTAAAACATGTGCATAATAAAAGTATAGAGCTCTAATACTTTAAGACATATAAAACAATATACAATATACAATTTGTAATAACAATAATTGAAGATAAAATAGTTGCAAAAATATTGTACACTTATTTGCTTGCTTAAATATTGTACACTTTTTTCTTGCTTTTGCGGTCTATACGGTCTCTTTTGAGGCTTTAAAAGTTTAGTATTATTGTTCTTCTAGTACTCACGATTTTGTCTTGAGTGTAAAAGGCTTTTTAGCTTTATGGGGTTATAAAAAACCCGTTGTGAAGGCAATATACGTTTGGAGTAATTACAGCCTTAAAGTTGACAATCTTGCTTTTTGTAGCTTTGGAGGTTAATATGAACAAGCAATTGATTTGTATCTATTTCCTTTGTAAGGCTGATACAATGTATATCTCCAATGGTTGTGCTAAAGAAAAATCTTAGCCGTTTTAACGCTGTTATGGTGCTTGAAAGTTCCTCAATTTTTCGTGGGGGTTTCAAATTGAATTATCCGTTGGTCTCTGAGACTGTATACCCTATTTTATGCTAGTATGCTGTTCAGGGTTTGCAGGAGTCTCTAAGAGGTTTATAGCGTTTGAAAATTCCTCAATCTTTAGCAGTAGTTTGATTGCGAATAACCGTTGGTCTCTGAGACTGTTTACCCTTGTGATTTTGCTGGAGGTTGTTCAGGGTTTGCAGGAGTCTCTAAGAGGCAGTTCTGTCTGTTGTCCGGTGTTTTTCTTCTTCTTTTGCGCTTATTATTTCAAGCGCTAGATAGAGCTGAATCCGTTGAAGGGAAGATAGTTCTTGTCCCACAGTGTGGGCATAAACTGTCAAAGAGGGTGTACACTCAGGTGGGCAGATCTACGCGTTTCGGCGGGTGCCTTTATCAAGATGCCTCTGAGAGTGTTCGCGGTCCTTTTTAAAAAGGGGTAGGTAGGTCCTGATTGGTTAATTACAGATTCTTAGTTGACCAATCTTTGTGCAGACATTTGAGCAGAGTGTTTGGTTATAATTTTTAGCTGTAGTACAGATTTGTGGAGTGATATAATAATAACGTCAGCTAGAATGAAACTTTTAACATATAAAGCTATTCATAATTTCCTAAGCATAGTTGATCTGAAAGTATGTTTAGTTTGTGTGTGCGCCCTCTAAATGATAGAAATATACAGTATAAATTTGTGAATAGGAGAAGGTAAACTAAATATAATTGTGAGTTGGAAAGAAGGGGGTGTTTTTGTTTTAGGACATATGTGATAACTTAGAATTTTTGTGTCCGCATAAAAATGCTTTAATTATTTTGCTGTTTTGTTGCTGAATGTTGTGTGAAATTTGCGACAAATTTCGATACGTTGATGTGATATGATATATTTCTCTATGAATATATGTAGATATAGGAATGTTTAAATCTAAAAGTTTTAGATTAGAAAGTTTAAATCAAACTCCATATTTAATCCATGTGGATATAAAGTTTTAAAGGAGTAAATATATTCCGCTTCTTTTCTAAGTAGGAGGTTTTCTAGATTTCCCCCTCTGGGATTAAGGAAAACTTTTTTGACCCCCCAATATTTCAGGTGGTGGATATTGCCATTATGATATTCAGTAAAATGTTTATATAGATTGGTGCTAGTTGATTTATGTTCGATATGGTGAAGGTGTTCTCTTATGCGGTCTCTGAGCATACGGCTAGTTTGGCCAAAGTATTGGTAACCACATGAACATTGTAAACAATAAATGACATTCTTATCTGAACAACGTATGATTTCCTTGATGTTGATATATTGGTTGTTATTATTAGATTTCAGGGTTTTAATCTTGCTGCTATGTTTGCATGATTTACAGGATATACATGGAAAGAAGCCTTCAACTTTTTCTTTGTTAAGATCGATTGTATTGGGGTTGTGAATTTCCTTATTTTTGAATTCACTTGGTGATAGTATGTTTTTTAGATTTTTTGCTTTTTTGAAAATGATGTCGGGATTATTTTTCAATCTATGTCCCAAAATTTGGTCATGTTTTATATAATGCCAGTGTTTGTTTAAAATCTTTTTGATTTCATGATGTTGTGAGTTGTATTGTGTAATAAAAGGAATAAATAAGGGATCGTTTTTGCTTTGGTTAGGTGCTGATTTTTGTTTTGGTGCGAGTATCAAGTTCCTATCCATTTCTTTTACTTCTAATTGTGTTTTCTCCAAAGTGTGGATGTTATATCTTTTTTCAATGAATCTTTGTTTTAAAGTTTCTGATTGGGTGGAGTATTGATTAATATCTGAACAATTTTTCCTGATTCTGGTGAATTGATTTTTGGGGATATTTGTTTTCCATTTATTTAGGTGGCAGCTTTTATTGTGTATGTAATTATTGGCATCTGTTTTTTTAAAAAAGGTTTTGGTTGTAATCATCATATTTTTAATTTCTATTTCTAAGTCCAAATAGTGGATTGAGTTTGTGCTAAATTCATGAGTGAAATTAAGGCCTAGTAAGTTGTTATTTAAGTCTTCTAGAAATAATTCTAGAAGTTCAGGTTCGCCTTTCCAAATTATAAATAGATCATCTATATAGCGGTAATATAGCACAAGGTTCGCCCCCCATGGGCTAGAATTTATGTAATTATGTTCAAAATAACCCATGAATAGATTAGCATAACTGGGGGCGAACCTTGTGCCCATAGCAGTCCCCTTGTGTTGTAGAAAAATCTCTTCATTAAATAAAAAAGAGTTGTTATATAATATAAAATGGATACAATCAATTAGGAATTTATTTTGTTCTTTATTTAAATTTGGATCCTTGTCTAAGAAGAATTTTATAGCTTTAAGCCCTTTTTGGTGATCTATGTTTGTGTATAGGGAATTTACATCACATGTTACTAAAAGGAAGTTTTCTTCCCAAGATATATCTTTTAGGATGTTGAGTAATTGAGTCGAGTCTTTTAGATAGGAGGGTAACTGGGAAACGTATGACTGTAAGAAGAAATCGACATATTGCGAAAGATTTGATGTGAGGGATCCTATGCCTGAAATGATAGGTCGTCCAGGGGGTTTAGTTAAGTTTTTATGGATTTTGGGAAGTATGTAAAAGGTAGGTGAAACTTAACTAAAATCCATAAAAACTTAACTAAACCCCCTGGACGACCTATCATTTCAGGCATAGGATCCCTCACACAAACATAGATCACCAAAAAGGGCTTAAAGCTATAAAATTCTTCTTAGACAAGGATCCAAATTTAAATAAAGAACAAAATAAATTCCTAATTGATTGTATCCATTTTATATTATATAACAACTCTTTTTTATTTAATGAAGAGATTTTTCTACAACACAAGGGGACTGCTATGGGCACAAGGTTCGCCCCCAGTTATGCTAATCTATTCATGGGTTATTTTGAACATAATTACATAAATTCTAGCCCATGGGGGGCGAACCTTGTGCTATATTACCGCTATATAGATGATCTATTTATAATTTGGAAAGGCGAACCTGAACTTCTAGAATTATTTCTAGAAGACTTAAATAACAACTTACTAGGCCTTAATTTCACTCATGAATTTAGCACAAAATCAATCCACTATTTGGACTTAGAAATAGAAATTAAAAATATGATGATTACAACCAAAACCTTTTTTAAAAAAACAGATGCCAATAATTACATACACAATAAAAGCTGCCACCTAAATAAATGGAAAACAAATATCCCCAAAAATCAATTCACCAGAATCAGGAAAAATTGTTCAGATATTAATCAATACTCCACCCAATCAGAAACTTTAAAACAAAGATTCATTGAAAAAAGATATAACATCCACACTTTGGAGAAAACACAATTAGAAGTAAAAGAAATGGATAGGAACTTGATACTTGCACCAAAACAAAAATCAGCACCTAACCAAAGCAAAAACGATCCCTTATTTATTCCTTTTATTACACAATACAACTCACAACATCATGAAATCAAAAAGATTTTAAACAAACACTGGCATTATATAAAACATGACCAAATTTTGGGACATAGATTGAAAAATAATCCCGACATCATTTTCAAAAAAGCAAAAAATCTAAAAAACATACTATCACCAAGTGAATTCAAAAATAAGGAAATTCACAACCCCAATACAATCGATCTTAACAAAGAAAAAGTTGAAGGCTTCTTTCCATGTATATCCTGTAAATCATGCAAACATAGCAGCAAGATTAAAACCCTGAAATCTAATAATAACAACCAATATATCAACATCAAGGAAATCATACGTTGTTCAGATAAGAATGTCATTTATTGTTTACAATGTTTATGTGGTTACCAATACTTTGGCCAAACTAGCCGTATGCTCAGAGACCGCATAAGAGAACACCTTCACCATATCGAACATAAATCAACTAGCACCAATCTATATAAACATTTTACTGAATATCATAATGGCAATATCCACCACCTGAAATATTGGGGGGTCAAAAAAGTTTTCCTTAATCCCAGAGGGGGAAATCTAGAAAACCTCCTACTTAGAAAAGAAGCGGAATATATTTACTCCTTTAAAACTTTATATCCACATGGATTAAATATGGAGTTTGATTTAAACTTTCTAATCTAAAACTTTTAGATTTAAACATTCCTATATCTACATATATTCATAGAGAAATATATCATATCACATCAACGTATCGAAATTTGTCGCAAATTTCACACAACATTCAGCAACAAAACAGCAAAATAATTAAAGCATTTTTATGCGGACACAAAAATTCTAAGTTATCACATATGTCCTAAAACAAAAACACCCCCTTCTTTCCAACTCACAATTATATTTAGTTTACCTTCTCCTATTCACAAATTTATACTGTATATTTCTATCATTTAGAGGGCGCACACACAAACTAAACATACTTTCAGATCAACTATGCTTAGGAAATTATGAATAGCTTTATATGTTAAAAGTTTCATTCTAGCTGACGTTATTATTATATCACTCCACAAATCTGTACTACAGCTAAAAATTATAACCAAACACTCTGCTCAAATGTCTGCACAAAGATTGGTCAACTAAGAATCTGTAATTAACCAATCAGGACCTACCTACCCCTTTTTAAAAAGGACCGCAAACACTCTCAGAGGCATCTTGATAAAGGCACCCGCCGAAACGCGTAGATCTGCCCACCTGAGTGTGCACCCTCTTTGACAGTTTATGCCCACACTGTGGGACAAGAACTATCTTCCCTTCAACGGATTCAGCTCTATCTAGCGCTTGAAATAATAAGCGCAAAAGAAGAAGAAAAACACCGGACAACAGACAGAACTGCCTCTTAGAGACTCCTGCAAACCCTGAACAACCTCCAGCAAAATCACAAGGGTAAACAGTCTCAGAGACCAACGGTTATTCGCAATCAAACTACTGCTAAAGATTGAGGAATTTTCAAACGCTATAAACCTCTTAGAGACTCCTGCAAACCCTGAACAGCATACTAGCATAAAATAGGGTATACAGTCTCAGAGACCAACGGATAATTCAATTTGAAACCCCCACGAAAAATTGAGGAACTTTCAAGCACCATAACAGCGTTAAAACGGCTAAGATTTTTCTTTAGCACAACCATTGGAGATATACATTGTATCAGCCTTACAAAGGAAATAGATACAAATCAATTGCTTGTTCATATTAACCTCCAAAGCTACAAAAAGCAAGATTGTCAACTTTAAGGCTGTAATTACTCCAAACGTATATTGCCTTCACAACGGGTTTTTTATAACCCCATAAAGCTAAAAAGCCTTTTACACTCAAGACAAAATCGTGAGTACTAGAAGAAGAATAATACTAAACTTTTAAAGCCTCAAAAGAGACCGTATAGACCGCAAAAGCAAGAAAAAAGTGTACAATATTTAAGCAAGCAAATAAGTGTACAATATTTTTGCAACTATTTTATCTTCAATTATTGTTATTACAAATTGTATATTGTATATTGTTTTATATGTCTTAAAGTATTAGAGCTCTATACTTTTATTATGCACATGTTTTAAAGTGTTTTAAAATAAATATATTATTTTTTCAACTACAACGCTTAAAGCATAAACTTTTATTTAGGTTACACAGTAACATACAATCACCACCAATTATACCTTTGGCTCCCCTCATCTTGGTTATTGCGCTTCATTCTTTGACAGTCGTTTGAAGGAACAACTGTCACACTTGTAGGGTTTAGAGCGTGGTTATATTAACCAATTTTTCCCAACATTAACACTCACCAGGTGCACTCACTCTAAACTTGTTTTTCACATGTTTAAACTTGCTAATATGTTATTTTATAGTGATACAACAGAAATGGTGTGTAATCACAACATGTTTACTGTCTCTCTCTCTCAGTGTTAGCAAAAACTTGCATTGTTTTCCAGTCCAGGGACACGAAACCCCTCTCAAAGTTTCTTGGATTTTGTTCAAATTAGGAACCGGTATAAATGAGAAACTGCACTGATTAAAGAAAGAACCACTAAATGCAGCAGAATTACATAATTAACAAGTACATAATAAAAAGACAATGCAGGGGGGCGTGTCCGAGCAGCGCAGGTTGCAATATCAGAAGCTCCTAGGTAGAACACGATAATCCGCCAATTATCCTCTAACAACCATAACATCCTTACATAGTACTGCAAGATATGGCTTCTACATGTTTTACTGATTCACACTATATCAAATTTACCATGTTTTCAATACCTGGGACCAGATTCAGAACTGCTGAGGCCTTGGGCGGCAACCTTCTCGTGAGACCTCGGGCCCCCTGCACTTAGCAGGGTAGAAGCAGCTCCTGGTCTGCTGTTGCTTAAGTTTTTACAGAACTAAGTAGCATTGAAAGTGCACTGAAGGGAAAACCAGATAACGTTTCCTATTCCTGAGTCTTCTATTCTACATGTATGGTCATCCTATTGAGGACAGTTGGAGAGGGATTATGGCGGAAGACCTCATTGCAGTGAAAACCCTCCTGAAAAATCTTGAGAAGCTAATGAATGATAGATTCCACCATCTTTTGACTACCATACGATCCCCTGAAACAAGTGAGGAAACATCATTGTGCCTTCAATACAGGAAGAGAGGCCTGCTAGGCTGCCCCGAGAGGTACAGTGTGCAATTGCTCCGTTAATTGTGGCGAGTTGTGCTGATAGCGACCCACCAAGTGTGCGCGACACAGAGGGATCCTTGTGCCCTTCACCTACACAACCTCCAAGGGATGCGATCGGCCCACTGGAGCGAGGGGAGATCCACTTACGCTGTCACACAGAAGACATCACTGGCTCTACTATTACATCGGCAACCTGTGGTTCCACATGTGCCCGCAGTGCAACGCTTCGCACTGTACCTCAAAGTTGGAGCTCCAACCTTACTGTCTGGAACCTTGCTGACTCTAGCCGACAACGCTCCTATAATGGCAGTCTCTCTATGCTCCTCTCAGATGAAGGTACTATTACAGCAAAGTAGCCTCAACGAGTGTGGTGTGGGGTAGTGAGAGATCCCCTAACTTTTTCCTGAGGTCAGCTTATTGCTTCCTTTTTAGACAGGAGCTTCCAAGTATTCTGGTTCAAGGACACTAAATGCTTAAGCCCGCTACTTTAGAGAACTACCTCTTTAACGTCACTGGGACAGAGTAATTTTTTACTTACTATTTGTTTTGTATATTATAGGTAATTTTGGTATATTATAGGTAACAAGGTCTGTTATATTGTTTAGGGTCCATTACCCATAGTAATTTGCTATATAGTGCAGGGGGGAAATATATAGATTGTTATTAGACTAAGAAACTGTTATTATCTCACCATTCATGTGTATTGTTTATATTAACTGACAGGCTCATATAATAGTACACTCTGGGTAACTGACATTTTCCAATGGTGTTTGCCCTCGTAAACATAGCAGTTCTCTATTCTTATCCATGATCTATAATTGTTTGGGTATGAGAAGAGTCATCTATGTCAAAGTTCTAGAACAACATCGCATTTAACATATCTAGTTATCTTGTAGACTTCTGAGTACTAACAATAGAGTGCTTCTGCTTTCATGCCCGATAGTTTATACCTCTTTATGCTCCACACATTGTTGAGCATAGACAGACAGTCTTTGGGAATCCTGATTGTGCTAGTGCATTTTAGAGACAGACTATCAGTAAGAGTAGTGTGCATCAATAGGGTTATTAACTATTAATATGTTGCACTTATCTATATATAAACTGAACTATATTCTGTAATACATACAGGCTAGGCAGTGTGTATCTATTCAATATATGGGATGACATCCTTAGTTTAGAGATTTATACCCTCCCACTGCACACATTTGGGCGAGGTTGTTAATTTGTTACCTATAGTACTTACTCACATACAAGTTGAGCTACTCTCTATGATACCACTAGACTGGGAGAGGTCCACTTGTTCACTGCATTGTATGACATGTTTAGTTAGGCTTACCAGATGTCCCATACAGAGAGAAGTGCACTCACAGGAACGAACAACTTGCTCAATACCATTGTTAGCCTGTTCTATGGCGATTTACCACCTGGGTGCAGCTTTTTAGCCCGTTAATGCTTTTCACATAGTAGAACTTTCCTCTAGTATATCAGTCTGATCCCGCCTATTACGGTCAGTCAAGTGCCGTAATACCATGCAATTCCTCTCTGAACAAGGAACACGGCAACCCCAGACAATCATTTCGGCCTTCATTGGGCCTTGTCAGTGAGGTGTAGCCATATTCCTCTAAGCACACTGAGCAAGGAGTCCACGTTTGGTTGCCCCTTTTTCCCATAGGGAGACTAAATACATACAGAGAGAAGTGCACTCACAGGAACGAACAACTGACTCAATACCATTGTTAGCCTGTTCTATTATGACACTTAGGGAAATAACTAGCCATAGAACAAGCTATTATGCTATTGTTCATTCCCAGGTTGAGCCCTTCTCTCTTTTTATTTATGCAAATTATGACACTTAGGGAAATCTCCCTAAGTGTGATGCGGAAATCCAGACGCGGACCTGTTGCTCAGTGTGCCTAGAGGGATATGGCTGCACCTCACTGATGAGGCCCACAATAGGCCGAAACGTAGGTCTGGGGTTTTGCTGTTTCTCTCTTTCAGATTGGGATTGCCTGGTATTTCGGGGCTGGACTGTACTGTGAAGTCAGGATCAGACTGAAAGACACATGTTTAACAAAAAGAGGCTGCTTCTTGGGTGGTAACTAGCCATAGAACAAGCTATTATGCTATTGTTCGTTCCCAGGTTGAGCACTTCTCTCTTTTTATTTTTACCAGATGTCCCAGTTTGACTGGGATTGTACCTGTTTGGAGGCACTGTCCCCCACCCGATTGTTCATTTTGTGCCAGGTGTCCTGACAGTCCAGTATTTCTGTTTGCTGTCTTTAAAAAAAAAAAGACATTTTTGGGTCCATTCTGTCCATCTGCCTTACTGACTGCCTGGCAAACTTTGTTTACAGTCAGTGGCAATATGAAACTAAGTAGCGCATTGCTTAAAAGCACAGAATTGAGTGACATCAGTCACAGATGTGCAGCCAGTGTGAGAGTAGGCAGCATGTGAGGTACAAAGCACTATGGGACATGCAGTTGCCATGGTTGCAAGACACTAACAGTCCACCCCGGGTGACACTTTAACCCCAGCAGTGCCAGTGACTAGGGCAGGGTATTCTCCTGGCACACCTGGCTGCAAACCAAGGACTACTGCAGGTCACTGAGCAGGCATTGCTATAGCAGCAGCTACATTCGCTCAGTAGCAGACACTGTGTTACTGTAAAAAGCTATATATCTAATGTTATTTATCCTGTGTGTACAGTGCACGGGTGTTTTATGTTTACAATAAAGCTATGTGAACATTAGAAAACATTTCCACTGCATATGCTTAGTCGTTTCCATAGCAACAGTGACAGAGCACCTCCATCTTGTTATATGACCTTTGCCTTAGCAGATCACTTCCGGGTTAAGTGTTCACACTTGTGCGGAGTCTGTGTGCTAGGTAAGTGCCCGTTGTAAGTTACGCATTACCTCTGTAATATGTGCATCAGGTGCTGCTCTGTAATGGGGACATTTCCTGCCTGGCATATTATATGGTACAAGGCTGTGTAATAATGAGCTTATGCAGATAGAATTCATTCTGGGGAACTGCTTAGCAAAAGCTGCTCCTTGTGATAGGCAGTGATCACAAAGGTTAATTACTAATTTTAGGGTTATTTGCCATATCTGTCTCTGTATAGCAACCCTCTCTGGAAAATTAGTTCCAGTCGGCAATCGCCACGCTCCTGACCACACCCCCACTGGCACCGCACCAGGTGGTCCCAGTTTCAACCCTAAAAATTATGGTAAGACTATGTTTAGTGCAACTGTTTATATCCTCTTACTGCACCAATATACTGTATGTAGCATACAACTCTATTACTCTACGTTTTTTTGTATCTTTCATCATTTGAGCATACCAAATTATTTAACTACTGTACTATATTATTGTTATATTATACATTATTTTTCCTATAAGATGTTTGCCCATCCCATGAGCAGCGTAAAAGTGGCCTCTTATATAACTACCATATGTGTGATGGCTTGCATAACCATTTGGCCCATAAGTGGTCAGTGCTGTAGTTACTCCAATATGATAGCATTATTATAAACTGAGCTTCATTTACTAAGTGCTACCTTAAAGGGACAGTCTACACCTATATCAACATCAGCCCATACCATAGATTGTGTTCCGATTGTCTTAACTTACCCCCTCTACCATAACGAGTCCGCTACACAAACTGAGTTATTCGAATTCAAAAGTTTGATTTTTATCGTTAGAAATGGCCTCCCAGCTCCCCCTATAAACAACACCATAGACTCTCTTATTTTCAATGCTCCAATGAAAAGTGGATCATTGGATAAAAATCTGTCTTGCGCTTTCGTATTTTCACGCATGCGCACCAGCATAAGAACAAAAAAAAAAAAACGGAACAAAAAAATGTAATATTTGTGTATGCACTAGAATGCCTTACTGTGGCTTCCTCGTTATGTTCAAGATGCGCAGACGGACTTCCAGTTCCACACTAAAGATGCGCAGGCATGTTAGGAGGCTGATTACGTCACTTTGTGCTACGTGCGCGACTATGAGCTAAAAAAAAGAACAGGACTACAAGGTAGGAGAAGGGATTGGGCGGAGTTTGTCGGCCATTTCTAACAATCAAAATCAAACTTATTATTTCTAATAACTCGGTTTGTGTAGCAGACTCGTTAGGGTAGAGGGGGTGAGTTGGGATATTCGGAACACGATCTAAGGTATGGGCTGATGTTGATATAGGTGTAGACTGTCCCTTTAAAGGGCCACTGTAAGTAAATATTTTCTATGCCTGTTACTAACTAACTACCCCAAATACGCTTTTTATCAATAGCATTTCATTAACAGATCTCTACCGTATATCAGAAATCTTGTCTGCAAATTTAATTGTTTTCCAAACCCACTCCGTGGGTATCCTTTGCTCTGTACCAATCCGTTTACAATACCTAGGTTTCAAAATGGCGCTTTAAACACAAAGTTATTGGTTTAAGTATTTTGAACACGCAGTGCTGAAAATAGTGGGCAGGATAACGTGACATCATCGGCGAATAAAAGATATAACTTTTAGAACGTTATGAAACTTCGTTTTGGAGAAAATATAGGTCAGTAGGTTTTAATTAATGTTTATTAACTTTAATATGTTAGTTGTTTAGCTTAAAAATTATAACAGAAAGTAATCCTTTAAGATTTGATATCACTATTTTAGACATATATATATATATATATTTATACCTGGGCTGTTATGTTCTTATACATAACCATTTCCACTATGTTTTATTGTACCCCCCATTATTCTAGTAGCATGATCCTTTTGAGGGCCTAGAGTGGCCTCCTATTTAGCAGGGGAATTTACTGTAATGAAACAGAGGTTATGTTCATGTTTGCTAGTTATATTTACAGACAATACATTTTATACTGCAGTAATATTTCATATGATTTTGTTGTTACTCTGTCATGGTCTAAGAGTGACCGTCTGTATCACTAGCTCTATATGAGACTCCAGTTTTCCTGGGTACAAGAATTACCTTTTAAAGAACATGAGGAAGTTATAAAAAGAAAAAAAGAGGTTCAATATTATTTTAAGTACAAACCCTATTGTATAAATATTTATGTTTAGTTTGACAAAAATCAGTTATACACATAAGGAGAACTTACTTCCATATCTTAATGACTTAACAAATGTATAAACTAATGTGTCATCTACTTTATTTGTAACTTGACTATTTAACACTGTATTTGCTAACCATCTTAATAAAAGAATTAAAAATGCAATAGCACTTACTCTAAATTTCAATAAGCAGTAGATTTTTTTTTCTAATTTATTTTTTCTCCCATTGTCCGGCCCCCTGTATCATGTGACAAACAACAGCCAATCACAAACTAGTATATGTATACCCTGTGAGCTTGTGCACATGCTCAATAGGATCTTGTTCCCCATAAAACGTGAATATAAAAAGACTGTGCAAAATGTGATAATGGAAGTAAATTGGAAAGTGTCTTAAAACTGCTGCTCTATCTATATAATAATATATACAAGTTTATTTTGACTTGAGTGTCCCTTTAAGCATGTTATTTGAGGGTGGTTTAATTCCACTGTAGGGACATTAGCTTCTTCGGAGCAGTAGGAAATAAAACTACACATTTCCTATTTAAATTACAGGAACAGCAGGCAAAATAAATTATGAAAGTGCATTTCATTTTCTTTTTCATTCTGTGTGATTAAACACATTAGGGGGATGTGACATTTTAAGGTAAAGGAACAGTAAATACAGTAGATTTGCATAATAAACAAATGCATACAAAAAAGACAATGCAATAGCACTTACTCTGAACTTCAAATGAGTAGTAGTTTTGTTTCTGACAAATTTCAAAGTTATGTCTATTTCCACTCCCCCTGTACCATGTGACAACCATCAGCCAATCACAAATGCATACACATATATTCTGTGAAATCTTGCACATGCTCAGTAGGAGCTGGTGACTCAAAAAGTATAAATATAAAAAGACTGTGCACATTTTGTTAAAGGGAAACTGTACCCAAATTTTTTCTTTTTTAATTCAGAAAGAGCATGCAATTTTAAGAAACTTTCTAATTTACTCCTATTATCAATATTTCTTCGTTCTCTTGCAATCATTATTTGAAAAAGGCATCTAAGCTTTTTTTTGGTTTCAGTACTCCGGACAGTACTTTTTTATTGGTGGATGAATTTATCCACCAATCGGCAAGGACAACCCAGGTAGTTCACCAAAAATGGGCCGGCATCTAAACTTACATTCTTGCATTTGAAATAAAGATACCAAGAGAATGAAGAAAATTTGATAATAGGAGTAAATTAGAAAGTTGCTTAAAATTTCATGCTCAATCTGAATCACAAAATAAATTTTTTGGGTACAGTGTCCCTTTAAAGGGACAGTATACACTCATTTTCATATAACTGCATGTAAAAGACACTACTATAAAGAATAATATGCACAGATACTGATATAAAAATCCAGTATAAAACTGTTTAAAAACTTACTTAGAAGCTGTCAGTTTGGCTCTGTTGAAAAGGTAGCTGGAAAGCCCACTGCAAGTGACAAATAAGACACTCCCCCCCTCCCCCTTCTTTTGCATATGAAAAGACCCTTTACACAAACAGGAGAAAGCTGGAGTAGGTAGTCGAGCGTATTCACATAAAACTTTGGGGCTTGGTTAGGAGTCTGAAAATCAGAGCAATGTTATTTAAAAATAAGCAAAACTATACATTTAAAAAAAAAAACTTTATGGGCTATATAAATAGATTATCTACAAAACATTTATGCAAAGAAAAAATGAGTGTATAATGTCCCTTTAATGGAAAAAATTGGAAAATTGTTTAAAATTGTATGCTCTATCTGAATCATAAAAGTTTAATTTTGAACTGAGTGTCCCTTTAAATGTACATTTAAAGGGACACAAAAGTAAATCAAGAGCTTTTGTATAAAAAGAAAAAGTTGAGAAATGTAGTTTTTAACTATCTGCCCCTTTTTTCTGTATGTTCAGCTGTTTGTATATGTCTAAATGAAGACAGAAAATGAGTGCATCTTGGGCTCTCAGTGGTGCCCCTATAAATGATACAGCCGGCAGTGGCTGGCGGGTAACAGGGAAGACCTGTAGAGTATTTCTATTCCTTTGCATTGTTATCCTATACTATAAAAGGCCAAGTGTGTTTGTCCGAAGCTGTCATGCACAGTAGAGACAGCACGAGGACAAACACACCTGGCCTTAAATCCCTACCTGATCTGGCGACTGCTGTGAGCAGAAGTGGGCGTGGCTGAGCATGTGCGGGGGCGTGACCGAGCATGTGCAGGGGCGTGGCCTATTGTGAATGTCTGTGAAGGGGGCGGAGTCTAGCGTGACGGCCCGTGAAGGGAGAGAGAGAGAAGGGAGAGAGAGAGAGGGGAGAGAGAGAGGGGGAGAGAAAGACAGAGGGGGGAGATGGAGAGAGAGGGGGGAGAGAGAGGAGAGAGGGGGAAGAGAGAGAGGAGAGAGAGAGAGAGAGAGGGGAGAGAGAAAGAGGGGAGATGTGGATGGAGAGAGAGAGAGGGAAGAGAAAGAGGGGGAGAGAGAGAGGGGAGAGAGAAAGAGAGAGGGGAGAGAGAAAGAGAGAGGGGAGAGAGAAAGAGAGAGGGGAGAGAGAAAGAGAGAGGGGAGCGAGAAAGAGAGAGGGGAGCGAGAAAGAGAGAGGGGAGCGAGAAAGAGAGAGGGGAGCGAGAGAGAGGGGAGCGAGAGAGAGGGGAGCGAGAGAGAGGGGAGCGAGGGAGGTTGAGAGAGGGAGGTTGAGAGAGGGGAGCGAGAAAGAGAGAGGGGAGCGAGAAAGAGAGAGGGGAGCGAGAAAGAGAGAGGGGAGCGAGAAAGAGAGAGGGGAGCGAGAAAGAGAGAGGGGAGCGAGAAAGAGAGAGGGGAGCGAGAAAGAGAGAGGGGAGCGAGAAAGAGAGAGGGGAGCGAGAAAGAGAGAGGGGAGCGAGAAAGAGAGAGGGGAGCGAGAAAGAGAGAGGGGAGCGAGAAAGAGAGAGGGGAGCGAGAGAGAGAGAGGGGAGAGAGAGAGAGAGAGAGGGGAGATGGAGAGAGAGAAGAGAGAGGGGAGATGGAGAGAGGGGGAGAGAGGAGAGAGGGAGAGAGAGAGAGGTTGAGAGAGGGGAGAGAGGGGAGCGAGAGAGAGGGGAGCGAGAGAGAGGGAAGGGAGCGAGAGAGAGGGAAGGGAGCGAGAGAGAGGGAAGGGGGGGAGAGAGAGAGAGGGAAGGGGGGGAGAGAGAGAGGGAAGGGGGCGAGAGAGAGAGGGAAGGGGGGGAGAGAGAGAGAGGGAAGGGGGGGAGAGAGAGAGAGGGAAGGGGGGGAGAGAGAGAGAGGGAAGGGGGGGAGAGAGGGGAGATGGAGAGAGAAGAGAGAGAAAGAGAGAGGGGAGATGGGGGGGAGAGAGGGAGATAGGGAGAGAGAGAACGCAAAAGAGGGGGGAGAGAAAGAGCTTAAAAGAGAGGGGGAGAGAGAGCGCAAAAGAGAGGGGGGAGAGAGAGAAAGCAAAAGAGAGTGGGAGGGAGAGAACGCAAGGGGTGGGACCACTGTACTGCAAAAAATGGCCCGTGTGAACGGGCTTTAGGACTAGTTTTAAATATTTACTTAGAGGGCTGACATGATGAATTTGCATAATGAGATTTTAAGCCACAGATTTTATGATACCCAGAAGACATTTTAAAATGACAAACAATCAGAAACAAATTTAGCTCAATATATCTGAACTTACCAACAGTTCACAGGGTGATATTAGAATGTCTTCTGCATAGCAATTTTATGCATTTCCCATAGTGTCATTTGTTACAATTTTATAAAGAAAGAGGGTAGATATGTGCGATTCGTTTCGGATTGATTCGGCGATTCGGATCGAACCGAATTTCCGAATTAAAATACCGCTGAATTTACCAAATAAATCCGAATTACTTTGGATTTATTCTGTAAATTTGGATGGCCATGGATTACACTACTATTGTACAGTATAAATCTAATCCCACCTAACACTTACCGAAATTCCGAACCGAATCCAGCCGAATTTAGTACATAATACTAGTCTAATCCCACCTAACACTTACCGAAATTCCTAATTTCCGAACCGAATCCATCCGAATTTATTGGAATCCGAAACAAATCCGAACCGAATTTATTGGAATCCGAATGAATCCGAAACAAATCCGAACCGAATTGATTCAAATTTTTCTGAATTCGAATCGCTCTGAACCGAAATTCTAAAAAATACGAATCTATCCGAACCGAATTTTTTCGCCATGCACATGTCTAAAAGAGGGCTGACTCAGGAGCAGGAAGAACTGAAAATGGCCCTAAAGGTCAGCAATGGAAACTATTGGTACAGGAATAAATGATGTATATTTGTACCTAGTTTTATCACTGCGTGTTTATTTCCATCTGTAAGGAATTTAAACCTTTTTAATAATAATAAAATAAATGTTGAAATTAAAGAGAGAGGTCAAAATTTAAATGTACATGGGTGCATTCCAATTTTAAATAGAAATATTTTTTCAATATATTTCTATTGGCAAAATGCTTCTAGCAAATGTTATTACTGTTTCAGTGGCATATGCACATATGCTACACATAACTAGAGCATCAGAATCAAACACTGCCTGCTTATAGCAGTGGTGTGTATTGCATCAATGAAGAGTTCATTTGTATCATTCAAACACTGCTGACTTTCTGAGAAGGTGGGAAGTTTGAATACCTGTGCACAGGAACACTTACAGCATATGTGCATATGCCACTTAAATAACTTATACTTAAAGCATTTTTTGTTAATAGAAGTATAGTAAAAAATACATCTACTTACACGCATACACATTTTAATTTTGACCTTTATATCCCTTTAACTATTCCTATACATAATTTTCACATGTAGAAGTGGGTTGCCATATTCAGAACAGAATGATCCAGTAAACTCCTGTAGTGCATTTCCTAATCTCCCGGATCCTGACCTTCTCTGTCGTTATGATCTGCAATTTATTTAATGCGCATTTATGAATTATGTCTGATTTCCTCAAAGGTCTCATAAACTGTGAGTCCAACTATTTATGAATGCTAATTTATTAAAATCGTGTAATTATCAGTGCTTATTTAAGTATAGGGAATTTATTTGCAATTACAATTTGTATTTTATATTGTTTACTCCATCAGCCACAAATAAATTGCCAAAACCAATTAATACTGCGCTACAGTTAAATTTTTAACATTAACTAAAACACATAATGTAAATTGCAATTAATTTCTGTATCCCAGTAGAATCAGATAATATATAATAAATGTTTTGTCATTTAAAAAAAATTAAATTGATTTAAGATTTAAAAAAAAAACTAAATTACTTAGGGCCAGATTACAAGTGGAGCGGTATTTTACGCTCCTGCGCTAACTCCGCTAGAAGTAAGCATTTTTTGCATTTATATGATTATATATATATATATAATGTGTATGTATATAATATATATCTGTGTGTGTATATATATATATATATATATATATATATATATATATATATATATATATATATATATATATGTATGTGATAGGAATATCTATTTAGAAATACATAAAACATATTCTGCTATGTGCAGAACATTGGAATGTGAAATATTTACAATAAATACATAAACTCTTTATTAAATATGAATATTGCATAAATATGCTTTTACATGTTTTCATATAAAAGGGCTTTAATGCACTTCTATATATGTTTATATGTGTATACAGATGTATTTATGTGATTATTTGTGTATATATGTCTGTAAATATATACGTTGATTGGAGTAGCTGTGTTAGTCCAGAGATTTAGATATCAAAATAACAAGAGTATTGCATTGAGCAATGATACTTTTTTATTGGACTAACTATACATTTATAAGTTGACAAGCTTTCGGAAGAGTTCCTTCCTTCATCAAGTCTGAAGCAATACACAGTACAGTTACACTCATATTAGGAGTATTGCTTCAGACTTGATAAAGGAAGGAACTCTTCCGAAAGCTTATCAACTTATAAATGTATAGTTAGTCCAATAAAAAAAGTATCATTGCTCAATGCAATATTCTTGTTATTTTGATATGTAAATATATATAAACACATATAAATACATAAATGCACATGCACACATATCCAAACATACATATTTAGACATGTATATGTATGTATCTCTATGTTAAAGCGCTTTGCCTGCTTTTTTTGCTCTAACATCTGAGACCTCATATCTTTGAGCCTTTACAACTTTTTTGTGCAATTAAAAGAAATAACAAAAAAAAATTAGATTGTGTTAATATGAGTGTAACTGTACTTGTACATGTCTTTTTGATGTGTTTTTTTTTACACATTTTTGTTTCAGAAAACAGTTAACCAGATCTCTAAGTACACGCTATCCTGACGCGTGTTAACTTCAATTGCGTTCAAGGGATTGTGTATATTTTTAACTTGTAATATGAGCGCTACACCCGATGCACGCAAACAGCCACTATAAACCCATTATCACTACTTGACTATCTGGCCCTTAATCGGCTAATTGAAAGGCTAAATGTAGAACATATATATATATATCCACAGAATGCCAGGTGGCATTAGGAAGTAGTCGGGTGGGGGCATTGTAATATTTTCTAATATTATATCATTTTGAGCTATCCAAAAGCACAAAATAATTGCATTATTTAACAAAAATGTTTTTCATGATAATTTGTACTATAAAAATTGAACATTTTTACTACTGGTTAATTTTAGCTTAATAATGGCTAAAATCAGCTTGGTGGTGCCCCCACTAAAAAGGTCCTGGTGAGAACATTGTGTGTGTATATATATGTATATATATATGTGTATTTATGTGCATGTATGTATGTATATATATATATATATATGTATGTATATATGTATATATATATATATATATGTGTATATATATATATATATATATATATATATATATATATATATATATATATATATATATATATATATATATATATATGAGAATATAATAATTATGAATAAATTATACATTATGTATCATGTCCTACTGAGTTTAAACTTGAAACATATCAGATATAGTGTCGGGAGACCTCATATGTAAAGTCTAGGCACAAAAACAGTCTTTTTCAGTGTAAAGATAATAAATTATGACTGTAATAGATGTTGTGTGTTAACTTTGAATACATAAAAATTCATCATTAATACACCACTTTGGGTTGCCACCTCGGCCATATTTTCCTGGACACTTATGAGTTATACATGCTGCAGAGAGGAACATGGATAGTGCTGTTAAGTGTCACTATGTGTGTGTTGTCCAGGGTTGAAATTCATGTTCCTACCTGCACACCCTGCAGCATGTATAACTCATAAGTGCCGCAACCCTAACGCCACTATCAACTCGCTAAAGAAGTGTTATAGAATGGAAATATTTCCCAATCATTAACACCTCCCCTCTCAAATGAAAATACTCATCCTGATTTGGAGACCTCTGAATACAATAACCTACCATTCAAACAATTAAATAAAAATGTGTTAATTTGTATTTCTCAACAACTGCTAAATAAGGATATCTAACAAAGTGCTATATAATTAACAGGACTGAAAGTCTAAGCTGCAATATTCAAGAATGGAAACCAGCACCCACTAATAATACATGGAACTATATATTGGCATTGCCAATCCCAATAAATATGTACTTTAATCTATAAGCTATAAAATACTAATCTAAATAACCTACCACCCACAGATCCTGACCTTCCACACAAAAACAGAAAATGTTAAGAAGGTATGTTGAGGAGACTGCAGTGGGTCTCGGTACCCCAGACTGGGTATACCCGCTAAAGTCAGCTTCCTCCTGCCAAACGCCAACCAATGAACCTGCACTGGATACCTGCCGATATTAGAATAACGCTCGCTGCAAGTTGTTATAGCTACCCCCAAGAACATTAGCCGAGACTGTATGCTTGAGGGTCAAAATAGGAACTGCTTTATTGCACAGAAAACACAGCTTTTATACATTTCCAGCAAAGGGGGGTAGTCACCACATGATCAATAGAAACAAATATTATGCAGTGAGACAAACATCAGACAATGGTTAGTTAAATAAAACTCTAATCACATCCAGATTTACAAAAGGACAATGGATGACTCACACAATAAGATAAAGACACTTCACACCTAGACTGGATATGCAGACATATAACAGCAGGAGGAGGTTGCAATCAGCTCAAACATTCTGAGTCTAGAGAGAGTTTGGAGCAGGCAATGCTGGTTTGGGCTGTCACCTTATAGTCCAACAAAACACAAGAACCTCAACTCTGTATCAGGGCCCTCCAGTTCTCATTCTCTTTGAATTTGTGGAAACGGGTAAACCTAAATCCAAGTAAAAGTACTACAAATTTACCCTGGGCACCCAACTCCCAAATCACAGAATCCCCTCAAGTTCCAGGGTCTATAGTCGGTGGGGAGGAAGCTGGCCTGCAGTCCTCTCCAAGTGCAAAAGTAACAGAAGCTTCAGTTACATTCCCCTCCACCCTGGGGTAGACTAACCAGGTACCAGACCTCCCACTGGTTTGGACCTGAGTTAGTCGGATGGCCCAGCCCAAAACTCTCCTTTATTTTTGTTTTTGGCCACTGCCACTGGGGAGTGAGAATGCTGACCTCTTCTCCCTAGAACACGCTAAGCTGCTGGGGAGAGAGGTCGGCTACCTCCTCTCCCTTGGACCTGCTTTGTTACTGGGGAGAGAGGCTGGCTACCTCCTCTCCCTGGAACTGGTTCTGCAGAAGGGAAGAGAGGCCGGCTACCTCCTCTCCCTGGAACTGGTTCTGCCCCTGGGCGGCTACCTCCTCTCCGTGGAACTGGCTCTGCAGCTGTGGAGAGAGGTCAGCTACCTCCTCTCCCTGGAACTGGCCCTGCTGCTGGGGAGAGAGGTCGGCAACATTCTCTCTCTGGAAACCGCTCTGTCACTGGGGAGAGAGGTCAGCTACCTCCTCTCCCTGGAACTGTCTCTGCCGCTGTGGAGAGGGGTTGGCTACATTCTCTCCCTGGAAACCGCTCTGCTGCTGGGGAGACAGGTCAGCTACCTCCTCTCCTGGAAATGGCTCTGCCACTGTGGAGAGAGGTCGCTTACCTCCTCTCCCTGGATTCCCGGAACTGCTACAGGTGCTGGGCAGAGGCCAGTGGTGCTTTGCCCTATTGCCATTTCTACTGCTGGAGGCTCACAGGTCTGTCACTCCTCAAAGGATACATCTATTAAATTATCAATCTCTGGAGCCTGTGACTGTGTAGAAAAATCGAATACCTCCTCTCCCTGTGACTCCAGAGATATCACAGGTGCTGGGCAGAGGCCATTGGCTCACTGCCCTGTTGCCAGCACTTCTGCGGGTGTGGCTCTCTTGTCCAAGACCATAAGCTCAGGGCCAGGCTGCTGATCATGGTCTAGCAGCTCATGGTAGCTCATTCCTGGCTGTCACTCCTCTGAGGAAAAGTCCAATAAATCCTTGATCGCTGCACCATACCCTTCTGCAGGCTCTGAGGCATGCTACTAAATGAGATTTAACAGCCTTTTATATGCCTTTTCTAGCTCCCATTCATGGGCAGCTAGGTAATCAAGATCATCCCTCAGCCCGGGTACTTCTGTAAGGTTCAGCCTCAGCTCTCTGTGTTCCAGTATGTCCCCCTGATGCCACTCTGCCGTACTCCCACAGTGGGGTCCTGTGTGAGACTTTCAAATAGCAATCCAGGGCTGCCAAAGTCATTGTCCTCTGTAGGATCATCCGCCTCCATCTCCGGACACACCTGGGTCGCATACAACCGCAGTGCCCGGTACCCTTCGTCCACCTTCATCTCTGTCTGGACCAACTCATCCAATTCGGCTAGCCATTCCTTCTGGGGCTGCTTTCCCAGGAACAGCATTCATAGATCCATCTGGAGCCAGTATTGCTTCTCTGGAGTAGGAAGTGACTTCCCCTGGTAGTCCTGTTCGAACTGGAGAACCTCGTACCAGAGTTTCCGTTGAACCATATCCTTCCAGGCCAGTTCGCCCTCTGCCAAGACAGGGCCATCGAACTGGACCAAAGCTGCCTGCAATCTCTACTGGAATTCAACCTCCATTTTCATCAAGGTACCCACTGGTGGTTTGGAACTGCTCCGTAAGGAGGAAGCGGATCCCGCGGCTGCCAGCCAATTGTAGCGTGTCTCGGTACCCCAGCCTGGGTATACCCGCTAAAGTCAGCTTCCTCACGCCAAACACCAACCAATGAACCTCGACTGGATACCTGCCGCTATTAGAATAACGGTCGCTGCAAATTGTTATAGCTACCCCAAAGAACATTAGCTGAGACTGAATGCTAGAGGGTCAAAATAGGAACAGCTTTATTGCACAGACAACACAGCTTTTATACATTTCTAACAAAGCGGGGTAGTCACCTGGATATGCAGACATATAACAGCCGGGGGGGGGGGGGCAGCATTAGAGCAGGAGGTTGCAATCAGCTCAAACATTCTGAGTCTCTGAGTCTACGGGGGTTTGGAGCAGGCAATGCTAGTTTAGGCTGTCACCTTATACTCCAACAAAACACAAGAACCCCAACTCTGTATCAGGGCCCTCCAGTTCTCAAAGTCTCTTGGAATTCGTGGAAACAGGGATAAACCTGAATCCAGGGTAAAAGTACTACAAATGAACCCTGGGCACCAGCCTCCCAAATCACAGAATTCTCTCAAGTTTCAGGGTCCATAGTAGGTGGTGAGGAAGCTGGCCTGCAGTCCTCTCCAAGTACAAAAGTAACAAAATATTCCGTTAGAGAGATATTAACATGTTTCATTAGTAACAAATCTAACCAATTAGTTTTCTTTCTTATATGCCCAAGCATAGGTTGTTTTGGTTCTAAATATCATCATGTCTTTATCAATGTACTTATCACATACTTTTTATGTTTTTGGACATTGAAAAAACAGGTACCTCTCCTAAATCTGTGCTAAATTCTCATATCTTAGTCCACTTTATATCCCTAAAAATAATCATTATTATGATAGAATACGATAAACAAACATCTATGCAATACCAATATTTAAACAACCATAAAATCTTCCATTTTATTCACAATTTTGATTAAAAACAAAGAAAAACAGCATCATCTAGTCTAAATGTCAATGGATTTGGGCTGGCATGGCTATAATCATAGATCAAATAAACAAAGGTACCTTTGAATCCTTCCCTAAATAAAGAAAAGATTTGGAATCTTATGCTGTGGACACCTTTGTTTATTGGATGTACTTTGGAGCTAGCAGTGAGCTCCTGTCTGCGTTTGCATTTGCATTGCTTGAAGATATTGCTGGTTCCCTACATTGGATTGAGTATAATCATAGATCATACAACACCACCCAACCCAACTAGGGGAGGTGCTTAAAAACAAACAACACAATCTACTGGTTCTCTAGTTAAAATGTACAACTCCTTTCTAAAACTCATTCTTCTTTATTACAATATCAAGAAATCTGTTCCACGTTGCCTGCTATTTTCAAAACAATAATGTTGAATCTATATTAAATACAATTAAGCATAATTTAAATGCTAGGCAAACTAAAGCCCATTGCACGGCTATGTAGAATCCATGTTTCTCATAAAATAACATACAAAAACAAGGACAACAAATGCTTGAATGTATTTAACTCACAAAATTACAGGAATACCATATATCTACAACGTAACGTATTGTTAGTGGGCATATTCAGTCAGTGAACAAAGCCTGGTACAGTATCTATAGAGAGAAGTTAATACAATCAGAAGAGCTAAGTAACATACATTGGCTACCTAACCCTTATAGATCAGTAGACACATCCAACTATACCCTGATAACAATTTCTCAAAAGAGTGCCAGCTTATCTGCACCTCAACACAACATTTTTACTTTACACTAACTTCAATTTTAAGATGACACTTTTGTTCTGGGATATTACTAACTATGCTATCACTGCCCATCATAATTAATACATCATCACTTACTTGTAGACTCAGCATTGACTTCAGGCAAACTAAAATTACATACACAGCTAGCTGACATGGATGAGAAACTCCTCTCCCTCGGTTTCAATAAAGACATCTCAAACGTTTTCTGTAGTGACGAGGCCCATAGAAGCCGAAACATACGTCTGGGGTTTGTTGTTTTCCCTTGTTCAACAGAGATTTGCCTGCTATTTTGGCGCTGGACTGTCATGTGGCAGGGTCAGACTGATATGCTACAGGAAATTTTACCTTTGTGAAAGGCGTAGTGTGCAGAAAGAGTTTGTACCCTTGGGACAGTGTATGCTGTCAGCATTTATCGATGTTCCGCAGACATGATACGCTACATTGTATCATGTCTACTCCCACTATAATAAAGTGACCCCATAGCATCTATCAGCATTTAACAACTATTTTGCAAAATAGCTATTTTAAAATAATTTAACAATGTAATTTTGAAATACACTTTACATGGTTTTGCAAAGCAAGAGCAGCTCGGGGTTACATCATTTGAAAAGCCCGGTGGAAATCGTATCCCTAGTCTTCTTTGTTGTCATCAGTGAGGAACAGATGTAGGTAAGCATGTGTTTTGAGCTAACCAGTCGTGTAGAATGTTGCAGGGTCAAGTACATTTCACTATGCTAAGTATAAAAGAGAAACTCAATTCTCTCTGGAAGATGTAGAACAAACACAGAGGTATTTTACAGCAAACAAAATAAATGAATGTACATTGCAATGTTGTTATATTTTCTTTACTTGAACATCTTACAGAGAGATTTATTAATGTATAAGTGCATCATGACCCAGTTTTATGTGATCTGCTTGATAGATATCAGTGTCTGTATCAAGGGTGTGGGAATTTAAGTGTTTGCCAAAACTGGTGATCATTTTCGAAAAAAACAAAACCTCTCAAGTGTTCATATTACATTTTTTGAAATTGAAAAGGGCATTAAATAAACATGAAACATTTCTTATAATATATTTATACATGTGAAGAGTAAAGGGACTGTATATTTGTTTAAAAAGATAGATAACCCCTTTATTACTTACCCCCAGCTTTGCATAACCAAATTGTTATTTTTATTTTTTTAAATCTTTTATTTAGATCTGACAATGTAGATTGAATCATAAATAACATCAAGCCATGTAGGGCAAAAGTTAGCACAATAACCAAAAGAAAAAACAGAAAAATATGAATAACGTAACTGTTAAAAAAAATTATAGAAATGCTAAAACAGAAAGGGACATTGTTTTCAGACAGAAAACGATATCAGAAGAGACAAATTTAAGTGCCAAATATAAAGGTCAGTTCGGTAAATCGGCTAAATTTCTCTCACGGTTAGATAAAGCGAGGAAGAAAGGGAACACAAAAGAAGCAGTCAATGATGAGGTAAATAGGGTTACAGACCAAAATAGCATCAAAAAGGTCTTCTTAGAATACTACCAAGAACTTTATTCCTCTCAAGAAGTTAATTTGGATAATAAAAACTTCTTCTTTTGAAAGATAGTGCTACCTGAGTTACCCGGAGATTTACTCACTACTTTAAATAGACCTATAACTAAAGATGAGTTAGTTGAAGCTATAAATCATGTTCAATGTAACAAGGCTCCCGGCCCTGATCAGATCCCATCTGAAATGTATAAAATACTAAAATTAGAGTTAGTCGATGTTCTACTTCAATTATTTAATAGTTATTATATTTCGGGCCAACCTATGTCTAAATATTTTTCAGACTCTATTGTATTCTTGATCTTAAAAAAAGGTAAAGACCCCTTAGACCCCAAGTCTTACAGACCCATCTCATTACTTAATATAGACTTCAAGTTACTGACATATATAATTTCTAATCGTCTTAAAACATGTCTTGATCCTATTATTCACCCAGACCAAACTGGTTTTATGACTGGTAGATCTTCGACTAAAAATACTCGAAAGGTACTATTACTATTAGAACATCTTCAGAACAAATTACATACAAAAAAGACAAACAATCTAGATTTCGCATTAATAACAATTGACACCAAAAAGGCCTTTGATGCCGTGGTATGGGATCATCTATTTTCGGCTTTAGTTAAATTTGGATTTTCGGGCCATTTCTTGCAATTTATAAAGAACTTATATGATCAGCCAAGATCCTCTTTATTAATAAACGGCAGTCAGACTCCTTATTTTACTCTCCATAGAGGGACGCGGCAGGGGTGCCCTCTTTCTCCGTTACTATTCAATGTGTCAATAGAGCCTTTGTGAGGATTATTATATAATTAATATGAACCCAGTTGTATCTACTCCACTCAGTCTCACACCAAACCTAGGTACCTTGATAAACTAGGAACCTTATTCTGCTCATTGACTGAGGGTGACCTGTTTAGGTCAAAAGTAAATTACAACTATCTTTAGTTGCTGGAGATATGCACAACAATGTGAATGTGCTAATACTCTCCTAAGTAATATAATAGCATTTGCTAAACAATAGATAATCTCTTTGGATATAGAATAAATTATAACTTTATGTAATTGAAGCTCTGTTAGTATCTCTTTAAATAGATTGTAGCTTATCACTCAGGTACAATGCTTAAATGTTCAGGTTTAGTAAAGTTCATATGCAACCTTATTTATGAATGCAGCAGAATTGTTATGGCAGTGTATTGTATGCAGAAATAACCAGGATATATGCAGAAGATGTTAAACATGCACACTTTCCATTAGTAACGTATATGTATAAGCTTGATTTGTTAGTATATACAGTCTTAGGAACATATGAAATTAGCGTAACTTCAGCAATAACTTTATGTTTAGTACGATACCCAACACTTCATGACCAGCGTGTACTTGTGAAGACTTTGCTAGCTAGCAATAAGTTGTCCTGAGAAGCAGTGTAGAATCCGGCAACAGAGAGGAGCTGCGACACTGACTCCCGGAGTGCTGATGACGTCAGACGCCGAACTACTGCAGACACGCTGTATGTCAGTTAGCGTTTCAGAATGAAGTATGCTGTCCTGTGATTGAAGAGAACTTTGCAGATATAAAGTTAGAAAACAACTTGACGAAAATAGAGAGAGCTTCTTGAAAGTTGTGATCACTCCTCATGCAAATCAAATTACCAAGCATCGATGAATTAGAGAGGAGGGCTTATAAAGGCATAACGGTCATGTGATATTATGTTTAAAGGGACAGTGAAACGTGGAAAACATGAAGTATAGAGATTGAGAATTACTGTGATATGACAGGACACCCCCCTTAACGATCTGCTCCGCAGATCAGGGTTTGGGACGGTCTGGATGTCTGCGATGAAACAGAGATACCAATCTAGGGGCTGATAAGTTAGTGGATGGTTCCCAAGAATCCTCTTCTGATGAATAATTTTTCCACCGAACTAAATACTGTAGAGAATTCTTATAGAATCTAGAATCCAAAATGGAATCAACTTCATATGATACTTCATCCTCAATGAGTGTCGGAACTTGAGTTGTCAAGACTTGATCTCTGACTGGAACATAAGGTTTCAAAAGGGATACATGAAATGTTGGATGTATCTTAAAAGAACTTGGTAGTTGTAAAGTGACAGCATTAACATTAACAATCCTAATAATTTTGTAAGGACCAATAAACAGAGAACCAAGCTTTTTACTGGGAATGTGAAGCTTCAAGTGTTTAGAAGACAACCAAACTAGATCTCCCACCTTATACTCAGGAGGTTTCGTTCTCCTTAAGTCATAATAACGTTTTTGCCTTTCTTGAGATTGTAGTAAAATCTGTTTTAGTTGAATGAATCCTTCAGCAATTGTATTCACAGTGTCATTTACCAAGGGACAAGAACTTTCTGATCTTTGAAGAAGATGATAAGAGGGATGAAACCCATAGTTAATGAAAAATGGAGTTGTATTGGTAGATGAATTAATGGTGTTATTATAGGAGAATTCAGCAGTAGGTAGAAGAGAAGACCAGTTGTCTTGCTGAAATGTACAGTAGCATCTTAGATATTGCTCTAAACTCTGATTAGTCCTTTCGGTCTGACCGTTTGTTTGAGGATGGTAAGCTGAACTCAAACGGCGATCAATATGCAAACTAGAACAGAGTTGTGTCCAAAATCGAGAGGTAAATTGTGTACCCCTGTCAGTCGTAATAGACTTAGGTAACCCATGCAATCTGACAATATGTTTGATGAACAAATCTGCTGTTTCTGAAGCTGTTGGCAAAGTGTGAATAGGTATAAAATGTGCCATTTTTGAAAAGAGATCCACAACAACCAGGATGACTGTGTTGTTAGAAGAGGGAGGTAGATCGACAATGAAGTCTAGGGCAATATCTTGCCAAGGTCTGTCAGCGATTGGAAGAGATAGAAGTAAACCATAAGGGTGAATTCTTTGAGATTTACATTTGGTACATACAGCACACCCTTGTATGTACTGTTTTACAGACTGAATCATATGCGGCCACCAGAAATCCCTTTGAATTAAATGAAGAGTTTTATTGAAACCAGGATGTCCTGAAAGTGGAATATCATGTGCCATAGCTAAAATGTCATTTCTAAGAGATTCTGGAACATACAGTGCATGACCATGGTAGAAAAATCCATCATTACCTTTATGAATCCTAGAATCATTAATCAATGGATCATTCTGTTGTTGTTCTTTGAGAATAGATGTTTTCCCCACTAAGAGGCCAATGAATTTTTCTGGTGGTATTATTGAGTTTAGTTCAGAACTCTCAGTTAATGGAGTTGAATATCTAGATAGAGCATCTGCCTTTGTATTTCTTACTCCTGGACGATAAGTGATTATAAAATCAAATCTAGTAAAGAATAAACTCCATCTGACTTGTCTGGAAGAAAGACTTTTGTTAGTTTTTAGATATTGTAGATTACGATGATCTGTAAATATGATGATTGGAAATCTTGCGCCTTCTAATAGATGTCTCCAAAATTCTAATGCAGCCTTGATGGCTAGAAGTTCCTTTTCCCCAATTGGGTAATTAATTTCGGCCGAATTCATAACCCGAGAATAATATGCGACAGGATGAAGCATGTTGGTAGAAGAATCTCTTTGAGACAGAATGGCTCCTATTGCAAATTCGGATGCATCTACTTCTAATGTATATTGTTTCGATGGATCTGGGAATTGTAGAATTGGAGCGGTAATGAAACTATGTTTGAGAGCGTTAAAAGAATCATCTGCCTGTTGGTTCCAGTGGTATTTGTTATTCTTTCGGGTGAGTAGTGTGAGAGGTTTTGCGATAGTAGAGAAACCTTTAATACATTTTCTATAAAAATTTGAGAATCCTAGGAATCTCTGGAGCTCTTTCTTATTTTTTGGAATAGGCCAGTTAGTGATAGCTTGTACTTTGTTGTCCTCCATGGATATTCCTTTTGGTGAAATATGATACCCCAGGAAAGAAATAGTATCAGAATTGAATATACATTTTTCTGCCTTAACATATAAGTTGTTCTGTCTTAATCTTGAAAGAACTGTTCTGACATGTTGTATGTGATCCTCTTTGGAATTTGAATAAATGAGAATATCGTCCAAATAAATGACAATGTATGTGTCAAGTAAATCTTTGAAAACATCATTAATGAAAAACTGAAAAGTTGCAGGTGCATTGCACAAACCAAAAGGCATGACACAATACTCATAGAGACCATACCTAGTGCGAAAGGCAGTTAACCATTCATCACCTTTGCGAATTCTAATTAAATTATATGCACCTCTTAAATCCAGTTTGGTGAAAATGGTAGCACCCTGTAACCTCTCTATGAGTTCTGCAATAAGAGGTAAAGGATATCTATTTTTTATTGTACAGTTGTTCAGTTGTCTATAGTCAATTATAGGCCTGAGACTGTCATCTTTATTCTTCACGAAAAAGATCCCGGCACCAGCTGAAGATGTAGAAGGCCGAATAAAACCTTTCTTTAGATTTTCCTCAAGATATCCTTTGAGATGAAGCAGTTCTGGTTCAGAGAGTGGATATATACGACCATAAGGGATTTTACTGTTTGGTTTTAAATCGATAGGACAGTCGTAAGGTCTGTGGGGAGGTAGAGATTGAGCCTCAACCTTATCAAAAACATCATAAAAATCTGAGTACTCTGTTGGTATATTTGTGATATCAACCTGTAATATAGTTTGTGATTGTGTACAGTGTTTTTTTACAATATGGTGAGTCGAAGGAAATAGTACCACTATTCCATGAGATGGTTGGTTGATGTTTCTTTAGCCATGAAAGTCCTAGAATTATGGGGTACAAAGGAGAATGAATAACCTCAAAGGTACACAATTCAGAGTGACCTGATGAAAATGTTAATGATAATGGATCTGTATGATGGGTAACAGGACCTGAATTGATAAAAGAACCATCAACAACTCGAATAGGTAATGCAATTAATTTTTTAATTATAGGAATCTTGTGATTTTCAACAAAAGATGAATGAATGAAATTATTAGTTGCTCCTGAATCGATTACCACCTGGGCTTTAAGTTGATGTTGATCCCACTGTAGACAAACAGAGTAAAGTGAGATGAGTTTTTTATAACAGTCTCATTTAAATGAGCTATCTCTTGCTTACCCTTTTTTGATTTTAACAGAATTGGACACTCCTTTACTCCGTGGTCTTTAGCAGCACAATATAAACAAAGATTAAGTTGTCTTCGTCTAGCCTTTTCTTCAGGTTTAAGAGGACCTTTGACAAAACCTATCTCCATAGGCTCATCTGTTGAACGGACAGTGGAAACTGAATGAGAGCTATAGGCTTTCTTGGTGGATAATTCTGATGACCCTCTTTCAATCTTCCTTTCCCTCAAACGACGATCAATAGATATAGACAAGGTCATAAGATTTTCTAAGTCCTTAGGAATAACCACACGTGCCAATTCATCTTTTAGAGCATCCGCTAATCCAATACGGAATTGATTTGTCAAAGCTGGGTTATTCCACTGTGTGTCAGGTGCCCATCTTTTGAAATCAGTTATATATTCTTCTACAGGGCGTCTACCTTGTCGCAGATGTCTGATAGAATTTTCTGCTGAAGCTTGTTTGTCGTGATCTTCATATAGTAAGGACATGGCATTAAAAAATGATTCTAATGAGTTTAAGATAGGATCTTCTTTCTCATAGTATGCATTAGCCCATGCCTTGGCTTCACCAGTGAGATAAGAAATTACCGTTAGAACTTTAACCCTTTCGGTAGGATAGGTTCTTGGTTTCAATGAAAATAATAAAGTACATGAATTTTTTAAAGTCTCTAAATTGAGTTCTGTCTCCAGAAAATCTCTCAGGTGGACATATTTGTGGCTCAGGAGAAACAAGAGGTGATGGTAAAGTTTGAGCAGGTACATGATCCCTAATATATTTTCGTAATTCCTGATTTTCAACTTGGAGGTCCCTAAGACCCTGGATCATTATATCCATATTTTGAGAAAGGGTTCCAACACGGTTGGACAATTCAGTAACATCCATTATAGATACAAGTGGGTTAAGGGTGGCTTGGTAATATGTGAGGATTATTATATAATTAATATGAACCCAGTTGTATCTACTCCACTCAGTCTCACACCAAACCTAGGTACCTTGATAAACTAGGAACCTTATTCTGCTCATTGACTGAGGGTGACCTGTTTAGGTCAAAAGTAAATTACAACTATCTTTAGTTGCTGGAGATATGCACAACAATGTGAATGTGCTAATACTCTCCTAAGTAATATAATAGCATTTGCTAAACAATAGATAATCTCTTTGGATATAGAATAAATTATAACTTTATGTAATTGAAGCTCTGTTAGTATCTCTTTAAATAGATTGTAGCTTATCACTCAGGTACAATGCTTAAATGTTCAGGTTTAGTAAAGTTCATATGCAACCTTATTTATGAATGCAGCAGAATTGTTATGGCAGTGTATTGTATGCAGAAATAACCAGGATATATGCAGAAGATGTTAAACATGCACACTTTCCATTAGTAACGTATATGTATAAGCTTGATTTGTTAGTATATACAGTCTTAGGAACATATGAAATTAGCGTAACTTCAGCAATAACTTTATGTTTAGTACGATACCCAACACTTCATGACCAGCGTGTACTTGTGAAGACTTTGCTAGCTAGCAATAAGTTGTCCTGAGAAGCAGTGTAGAATCCGGCAACAGAGAGGAGCTGCGACACTGACTCCCGGAGTGCTGATGACGTCAGACGCCGAACTACTGCAGACACGCTGTATGTCAGTTAGCGTTTCAGAATGAAGTATGCTGTCCTGTGATTGAAGAGAACTTTGCAGATATAAAGTTAGAAAACAACTTGACGAAAATAGAGAGAGCTTCTTGAAAGTTGTGATCACTCCTCATGCGAATCAAATTACCAAGCATCGATGAATTAGAGAGGAGGGCTTATAAAGGCATAACGGTCATGTGATATTATGTTTAAAGGGACAGTGAAACGTGGAAAACATGAAGTATAGAGATTGAGAATTACTGTGATATGACAGCCTTTGGCAATTTATCTATGAGAGGAATTACAGGGCATCAAGCTAGGAGAGCAAAAATTAGTATTATCTCTCTATGCAGATGATCTTCTACTGTTTATTAAAAACGCTAAGGAAAATATACCCAAGGCTTTGGATTGTATTGGAATATTCAGTACCTTTTCGGGATATAAAATTAATGTTAATAAATCCGAAATACTTTGGATACATAAAATTAAAAAAAGTATACAGAAACACTCTTTTCAGGAATCTCCCAGTATTCAGTATTTAGGGATCAATATTCATGCCGATCCAAATCAATGGTATAGATTAAATTATCTCTCATTTTTCAGAAAAGCTGCAGAAAAATTGAAACAATGGAGTGTCTTCCCTATCTCTCTCTCTCTGCGAAGGTAATGATTATTAAAACTATTCTATTCCCACAGTTAATGTATACTATGCAAAACATCGCTCTACCTATTTTGAATCAAGACATCAAGAGATTCAATAGGGACTGTGCTAATTTCATTTGGAATAATAGGAGACGCTTATTATCCATCTCAAAATTAACTCTCAGACCTGAAGACGGGGGTCTATCTTTCCCAGATATTAAAAAATATAATATTGCAAATCTAGCCGGTTTTGCTGTCGATTGGATAACTGAAACCAACTATCTTACACCCTTCTCCTTAGAAAAGGAAATGTGTGCCCCTTATTCACTTTCTGCACTGCTTCATTGCCCGATAACCCACCTCCCTAATAATATTAAAAATATGAAGACAATACGTAACTCAATTGAAGCATGGCAAAAATTAAGTACAATGTTAATTTCGAATTAACTCCATATCTTCTGATTCAAGGTAACCCTCAATTTATACCGGGCTTATCCCACGAGGTTTACAACAAATGGTCACAACAAGGCTTGACTCATGTCCATCAATGTTTAAACTCTTCATTGCAAATGAGATCCTTTCCAGACATTGCCAGGGAATTCAAGCCCAGTGTGCTTAGAGGAATGTGGCTGCACCTCACTGATGAGGCCGAAACGATCATCTGGGGTTGTCATGTTCCTTGTTCAGAGGAGAATTGCCTGGTATTTTGGGGCTGGACTGACCTTAATTGGCGGGATCAGACTGATATACTTCAGGAAAGTTTTCCTTTGTGAAAAGCACACTGGTCTAAAAAAAGGCTGCTTCCGGGTGGTAAATCGCCATAGAACTAGCTGATGAGCTGTTGTTCATTCCTGGTAGAGCACTTCTCTCTTTGTATGCAAACATATTAAATGTCTACATTGTCAGGATATTTACATTATTCTCCTATACCTCTGCCCCACTTCCTAATTCTAGCACCCACTTTTATATCAATAATCAAAATTATCCAAAAAGCAATAGACGCCATAATAACTGTTATTTTAATATACTTTATAACTTCTAAGATGGCCTGTATATAAGTGTTTTTTAATTTATTTATTTTTAGATTTTTACAATCTTGCACTGCACCCAGCCAGTGCTAGTTCATGTGTACCATATATATAACACTATGCTCACTCCCGTGGCGAATGATAATGTGTTCACAAGAACCAGCACTAATTGGGTAAAATGCAAGATTGTAAAAAGCTAAGAAAAAAAAAAACACTGAGAAAAGGGACAGTCTGCAGGGGCTTTATAAACAGTAACAATTTTCAAGTAGACTGAGGAATGAATGAGGATGTATACCATTATTCATCTTGGGGTTATAATTTGAGTTCCGACTTTAGGCTCTATTAAAAAAACTCTAAAGTAGCGTTTCTCAATCCCCCAGACTTCTTCGACTAGGGTGATTGACAGCTCCTGCTTGCTTGCGTAATGCTGCATGCTAGGTGCACTGCCAGGCGGACAAGGGCAGACATGTGGCCCTTGTCCATCCAGCCCTTAAATGGACTCCATTATATTTCTACTTATCTATGAAATGCCACCAAAAAGTGCCAGTTTCTGAAGATCCCAACATGGATGAAAAGAAACGTAACACACTCAATCACTATCATTAAAAGACCCCACTTTAGGCTTCTGGTGTGGGCATAGAAAGATATCAAGGAATATCCCAGGGTTCCATGTCAACCTTACAGAATTGGATGTGCCTAATTCAGAAGTCAATAAACAAGATCTTTTTTTCTTTTAATAAAAGGGTAATCATAAAGTTTTAGTCACAATTTTAAATCATGTCATTTTAACACAATCCTATGTAATAAAAGGCCAAGTGTGTTTGTCCGAAGCTGTCATGCGCAGTAAACATTGCGCGCGAGGACAAACACACCTGGCCTTCAACACTGCAGAGTGAGTAACGGGCCGGTGTTCTAAAGTAAATGGTATACCATAGGAATGTGTATGACATGTCACTTCCGGTGACATATTATCAGGTGTTGGAGTGGCAGGTCGCAGGATTCTATGGATCGTACTTAGCAATGCGCATGCGCACACGGCCCTAATCCGTGCGCCGCCGTGTTTGGAATTTTTTTAATAAAGGCTAAATTTTTATATGAAGTCCGGTGAATGCTCAGAAATTTTATTTCGGTGGGGTGAGGGAAGGTGAGTGTGTGTGGTGTGGGTCTCATGACAGTAGCACTATGCTGTCACATTTGTCACTGTCATGTATATACTTTTTAGCTCACTCAAATACACTAAAATCTAGAGTGTATTTGAGTGAGCTAAAAACTATATGCATGACAGTGGCATATAGAGTCTAGATTATATTGAATAAAGCGACTGCAGTGCACGCGTACGCAGCGAAGGCTATTAGCCTCTAAATTATGATTACGGGCCATCCGCTGTTTACTTTACATCAGATGTTTGGAGGAGGTTGGGCCTCTTGCGCATGCGCATTGTGCGCAACACGTGATCTAAAGTGTCGTGGTATACACATACCTATGCGGTATACCACTTTCTTTGGAAAGCCGTACGTGGGCGTGGCCGGGCGTGGTGCGGGCATGGTGTGGGAGGGGCCCTTAGGGCCGTGATGTGGGCAGGGCCGGAGGGGCAGTGGTGTGGGCGGGGCAGTGCGGGCCGTGCCGAGAGCTCAAAAGAGCTCCAAAGAGGGGGGATATAGAGGGAACAAAAGAGACGGAGAGAGAGATCAAAAGAGAGGGGGGAGAGAGAGAGATCAAAAGAGGGGAGATAGAGAGAGCAAAAGAGAGGGAGAGAGACAGCAAAAGAGAGGGGGAGGGAGAGCTCAAAAGAGGGGAGATAGAGAGGAAGAGAGACAGCAAAATAGAGGGGGGAGGGAGAGCAAAAGAAAGGGGAGAGAGAGATCAAAAGAGGGGAGATAGAGAGAGCAAAAGAGAGGGAGGGAGACAGCAAAAGACAGGGGGTGAAAGTGGAGAGAGACAGCAAAAGAGAGGGGAGAGAGAGCAAAAGAGAGGTGGAGAGTGCAAAAGAGGGCAGAGAGAGAGCGCATAAGAGAGGGGGGAGAGAGAGCAAAAGAGAGGAGGGGAAAGAGCAAAAGAAAGGGGAGAGAGACTGCAAAAGAGGAGGGAAAGAGAGCAAAAGAAAGGGGAGAGAGAGAGCAAAAGAGGGGGTAGAGATAGAGCAAAAGGGAGGGATAGAGAGCAAAAGAGAAGGGGGAGAGAGACGGCAAAAGAGAAGGGGGAGAGAGACGGCAAAAGAGAAGGGGGAGAGAGAGGGGGAGAGAGACGGCAAAAGAGAAGGGGGAGAGAGACGGCAAAAGAGAAGGGGGAGAGAGACGGCAAAAGAGAAGGGGCGAGAGAGCAAAAGAGAGGGGAGAGAAAGAGAGAGCAAAAGAAAGGGAGAGAGAGCGCAAAAGAGAGGGAGGAAAAGAGAGGGGGAGAGAGAGAACAAAAGAGAGGGGGGAGAGAGGGGGGAGAGAGAGCAGAAAAGAGGGGGGATAGAGAGAGAGCAAGGGGTGGAACAGCTGTACTGCAAAAATTGGCCAGTGTACACAGGCTTTAGGACTAGTATAATTATAATTGTATAAATGTTATTGTATGATTTAATTTACAGCACTACAAAATTTTGTTCCGTTATACAAATAAATTATAATAATCACGTATGTTTGAACATGTTAATTATAAAATGTATTCAAATGATATTAAATTGAACACATCATGAATTAATATTATTGGAGAAGTGGAAAAAACAGCATTCAAATATTAGATAGTCGTTATATATATTTAGATATCTGTCGTGTTTTATTTTTGATATTGGCTATGCATCTCTTGCGCCTATGAAGGTAGAGAAAAGGAAAAATGTACACAGGCACGGTTAAAATATAAAAACCATGTAGGTCAGATCACGTGGGAGCTATTAAATCACCTTCCTGGTGCAATATCCCTTTGTAAATTACCCTAATTAAAAAAAATTAAAGGGACTTGTATACACACCCTATTAATGTTAAAACGGTCTATAAAAATACTTTTTTGAGATTTAATTTTTTAATTTGAGCATTATTTTCTAATGCAATCAGTGACCGTTGTAGATTTGTAATCATTAAAAAATAAATACATTTAAAAAAAAAACATAGTTGTTATATATTTGTTTATCTACTAATTCCATCATTTCAGAATGGAAGCCCTTGATGGAAGAACTACCACCAATTTTCTCTGCAGAATACTACAACTTTTTTTTACTGTGAGCAAGTTACACCTTTAATTTGATTGTCTATATACAGAGACCCTTGTGAGAGTTGTTTTTTTGTTTTTTCCTTTACATTTTTTTATTAGAGTTTTGGAAAACACATATATAAAAGAAACGATCATGTAAGCATACATGTGGTACATAATCAAGGTTAACCATCAAGTGAAGTGGAGCACCAGCTTTAAATATAAAAATGCCTTATTCAAAAAATAATTAAAATTGTTCCAGCAGGAAACACAAAGTGGAGTGTTGGCAAAAAAATAGGAGTCAGCTAGTCCAGCTGACATGTTTCTGCTTTGCGCCGTTATTAAAGCTGTTAATCAAGGTTAACAACAAAGTTATACAGAGTTTCATAATCTCAGAATACATCTCGTCTCAAATATTTGACCTAATGTATTTGGAAGATCTCATTCAGAGGAGAAGAGAGGAGGGAAAGAGGGAAGGGGTAGAAAAGGGTAAAAGCTTGCGGTAGAACACATATACAGTAAACACATTAATATTAATTTTCTTTCCACAAGAGGAGAACATTGAGGACACCACATTGAGGTGTATTCAACCTCTCGTAACCATTGTGCTATGTTGGGCGCTAGAGTTTTTTTTCCAGTGGCAAGGTATCAATTTCTCGGCATTATTAAGCATAATTTTTAGTAAGGTGTTTCTATACTGACAATGCAACTGAGGGAGACTGTTAAGCAGAACCATCATGGGTTCAAGAGTTATGTTGCAGTTAAGTTTTTTTGTTGCACTTGTTCCCAGTATGATTTTTATTTCGGGGCAGTACCACCATGTAAGTGACATTGTACCCACTTCTCCACAATGTCTCCAGCACTTCGAGGTAGCTGAGGGATATATTTTGTGTAGGCGTGATGGGGTAAGATACCATCTGGAAAGTATTTTATAGTTTGTTTCAACCATATTAGCCAAAATGGAGGATTTTTTGGTGTTTATGAAATTTCTCTTCCAGTCTAAGTCGCTAAATTGTAAGTCGAGTTCCCACTGGAGTCTGTAAGAAAGGTGTTTATCGGGATGAGTCTGTTGTAGTATTTTATATGTTTGCGAGATAAGGTGTGTAGGTTTGTCTCTGAACAGGCATATGTTTTCAAATGGAGTGAATGTTCTGTTAAATAGTTTTTTTTTAGGATGTAATTGGACAAAATGTCTAATCTGAGAGTAGGAGAACCAGGTGTTAAACGGGGCACCTATTTCGCCCTGTAACTCGATGAGTGTTTTAATGAGTACATATTTGAAAAGCAGATAGATTGGAATGTGGGAAGCATGTCCCTGGACTTTCACAGGGCGGTATGAGTTCCGACCAGGGTAGAATTTCTTGTTTATTAGTGGGATGAGGGGTGAGAATTGGCTTGAAATATGTTTGTGGGAGTCTATTAGTTTGCTCCAGATTTATATTGTCTTTCCTTTAAGGGGATTGGTGTAGACACCTAGTGGATGGAATTTCTTAGGCGTCCAACAAACGTCTTTAAGAGGGATATCCTTTAAAACTTGTGTTTCTAAGCTGAGCCACGGTTTGAGAGATTTAAAATGGTTCCAGGATATAATGAGGGAGAGGTGCATGGCCCTTTTCTTTGGGTAGGTAAAATGTGGAGTTAGATACTCTCGGTTTGAAATATGACCATATAATCTTATTAAACTCTTTCTGGATATTTGACAGAAATGGTATTGATGGTAAAAGGATTAAGGTTTGTAGCAAATATATATTAAAAAATGTATTCGCCCAGACCAGGATAGGTGTCCTGACCTGTGCCAGGAATTTAATTCTAAGTCTATTTAATGTTTAAGTTTTTAAAATTTAGATCTATTGTCTGAGTTAATGATGGTTTATTTATTAAACCCAGATAAGTTAAGGAGTAGTTTTGTTTTTAAAGGTTTTCCTTTATATGTGTAATGACAGTTAATATGGATAAAAAGCTTTAACAACTGAATAAAAATAAAATAAATTGTCAGTACATTTTTTCTTCATTTTTTTAATTTGTGATTTCTTTTTATAGTTTCTATTTAATTTTAGCGCGGGTTAAGCTTAAGACATTTAGCAATATTATTTGTTCACAAAGAAAAAAAGAAAATATTCACAACTTCAGAAAAATCAGCTTTGAAATCCAGTGCAATCCCAGATAGTTAAAACCATTCATATGTTCTTTTTAGTAATATTTATTTTTAAATGTTTCATTTTGACCTTTTGTGTAATTAAGGAGATAAGTGTAGCTAAAATATAAAGTGTCAGGGAATTTAATATGAATGTCTTCTTAGAGCACAGAGCACATCAAATAGTTACTATGGTAACCACGGACACTAGCAAAATAGTGATTTTTTTATATTAAAATGTAAAAATAGATATGTAACTTCCTCTTGTGCATATTCATTTGCCTTAAATGTGACACAAACTTAACGATTTGTATAACTTTTAAAGGGGGGAAAAATAAGCTAGACCAGTGACGTGCAGTGAGGTCAGAGGCTGGTGAGGCACTAGATATGATACGCCGGAGAAACACATGTACAGAGAACCGCAAGTACCCCCAACAGGGCAAGTTTAAATGATAGCTGAACCAGTGCACAGGTGACATAATCAGGTGATGGGTGAGAGCAAGTTAGTAACCACTGAGTTACTGATCAGCTGATTACTTCACCTGTGCACTGATTCAGCTATAATGAAAAGCTGTTGGGGGTACTTGAGGACCATTGTTGAGAAACACTGCACTAAAGCACCAGCTCATCAGAAATGTATTGATTACCTGGAGAATAAAGCACACATACTCTGCTCACTGACACCCACACACACACTGCTCACATACACACTCACACAATTCTGTGGCACAGTGCCAGTTACTAAGCAATTAGAATGATACACAATCTCTTCTCTACTCACTACTGTATTGTAAAACTAGAAATAATTTACCATACAAGTTTTACACAAAGGACAAGTTATCAATACTGCCAACACAGCTGCTGCAATATGGTGTTCAAGAAATGCACATGCACATCCCACTTAGATATGCTCTTCAACAAAGGACACCAAAAGAATGAAGTACATAATAATAATAAAAGTAAAATAGAAAGTTAATTTTTTGTGCAATTTCTATCTGAATTATGGAAATGTAATTATGACTTTCATGTTCCTTTCAAAAACTAATTTGATTGGCTGACATGGGGCCAGTAACAGTTGATGCTAATTCTCAAAATATAAATAACTAGAAAAGTCTATTAAAATAGCATGCTCTACCTCAATCATGAAAGTTTAATTTTAAATGTCTCCTTTTGACTATGTGTTTAACCAGTTACTTTACAGTGGCATTATTTCTAAAAACATTTAACTGCAATAATTACATATAGTTTTTAAATGACTCATTATCTCCTTTTTATTAATATAAACTTGTATAAAAGCAGCACATATTAAAAACACAATGCAACAGCTTTCAATTGATTTGTGACTTACAAGTTAACAGCAGTCTTTAAATAAATGGAGACACAGAGAAAAATAAAAATATATACTGCATCCTCTGACTGACAGACATAACATATATGAGGTTTGTACCAAATTAAATCAAATAACCATGAAAAAGGGAGGCTTAGCAATATTCAATGTCAAAAACTTTAATTTAATAATGTGGAGACTGCACACTTAACTTCAAACTCTGGGTTTTAAATGATGGATTTAAATTTGAATTGACCCCTTGACTTCCTGTCAGTATTGGGTTATGCTCACTGTCCCCCTGTTAATGAGCTGCATCTGAACACAATTTGTGAATCACAAGAGATGTAGAATACTACTTTACTCTTCTGCTTGGTGTCATCTGTTCTTAGGTTACCTCAGCTTCCAGTTGTGTCACATGACCCTGCTCACTGCATCCTAGTTCTGATTAATCTATATCTCCTTCACTTGCTAGGAGGCATCAAGAAGGGTGCCTCCTATTGGTGCCAATTTCTGCTGCTAATATATTGACAGAACACAGGTGGCGCTGCAGCACAGCTTTTCCTTTGACCCATGTACTGCAATGGAGAGAAGCGTTCCTGTACCTGCCTCTCCATAGCATTACATGGGGGACTTTTTTTTGTTTTAATTAAAATTTAATTAAGCTTTGGCCACATATGACAGGGTAGGCACTGCCTCCCCTGCCTCCTATGAGTGCACGTCCCTGAGCTAGACATCATTTTTTTCCTGACGGAAAATGCAGATCTAGAAAATTATTGGAATGTAATATATTATGTTTATATGAGTCATATTTTGTTCCATTTATAAATTACATTTTTGGAAAACTATACATTTATAAAGGCAATGTACCTCAACTAAAATGTACAAATACTGTACAACACGTACTGTACATATCATGTCAATTTTTTTTATTACATCAGTATCAATATCAACAATTAAGCTCCACTTTACAAAACTTCTGCAAACAAAATAATTGAATTAAAAGCATTTCAAACTGTTATTTTCTTATTAAAATTTGTATTGTTTTGAATCCAGAAAAATAACCCTTGAAAAGTTACCTTAAGAGGAAATGTAAACATTTATTCCATTTTACTGGAAGACATTCTGTTTTGTTGCCATTTTAAAGCTAACTTTATAGTTTGAAATCATATTTTAGATTTGTGCCATTATGTTTTAGATCACTCACTTTCTGATTAAAAAGGAATCCATGTTGTATCTACAGTAAAATGTTAATCATACATTGTGTTATACCTGAATCTTCCAAAACAGTTATTTGCCCTCCCTCACCACTCACAGGTCATCACCCATCCACCCCCTGATCCCCCCAAACAGCTCTCTAACCCTCCTCCCTCTTTCTATGTTTAATTTTTTTACTTAATTTATATACATTTTAAACTAAATTTATTGTGAAAATTTTGTATTTAATTTTGCGAGAATTAAGATTAACAATGCTGTATATTCATATTTTACATAAGAAAGTGACTTCAAATCTTTCCCTTTTACAAAAGTGGGTTTTAAAAAATTCTTACACTTTAAATTATGTTTTTGAAAAATTCTGAAATTTCCACAATTGAAACTATTGAGTTGTTTCAATCACACTAAGCTATAAAATAAATGACTGTACAAAATGGGGTTTACTTGCAGTGTAATAGGTATAATTATTTTTAAAATAATAAAGTTAACCGTACATATTTTATAATTATTCTGTATAATTATATTCTGTACTGTGGATCCGAAGTAAGGAGCTGCTCATTCTCTTCTGATATTTTTCGTTGTTGGATTGATTCCAGTAAAAAATCATCACTCTAAGATCTGTGGAAATCCAATATATACAGTATATATATGTGTATATATATATATATATATATATATATATATATATATATATATATATATATATATATATATATATATATATATATATATATATATATATATATATATATAAACAGTGCTTTTTTTGTAAATGAAAAGGTGCCGGTACTCATTGCTTATTGATTGATATATTCTGCTCAGTAACTTAGAGAAAAGCAAAGGGATCAGCAAAAGCGCCAAGCAAAGAAGGCGTAGTTACCAATCACACAACCTAGTGACATAAGAAAGAGTCAGGGAGGGGGCGTGAACCTGTCAAAATACAACAAAAAGTATAAATGCTACATTGCATCATAAACTTTCCCATCCCTGACAAAACTAGGATCACGGTGTGCACAAGGAAACATGTTAAAAATAGAGAAAGCCAGTGAACTATATTTAGTGATGGATATAAATATCAGTTAACTAACTCATTCATCATATAGCTAAATCAAAGCACACACTGTCAGAAACCATCATGACAGACACAATATTTACTACATGGATATCGTAACCACAGGGTATCAAAAGACCCAATTATGTGTCACTAATCAAAAACAATGTGACATAACAAAATAATTTATATTGAAGGGTGACAAACATATAGACATTAAAAAGCGTGACTGATGTTGGTATAAGAACCACCACCCAAATTTCTTGGGCAGACCTGAGAAATGGAGCTCCAGAGGATGAGATCATGAAGTCTAAAAAACAAAAAGTGACATTATATTAACATTAGAATGACAACAAAACATGATAAAAACCTATATACAAACAAATTAAAATATATATATAAAATATATATATATATATATATATATATGAATAAACAGATTTAAAACATGACAGGAAAGAGGCAAACTTGAACCCACATCAAGGGGATAATGAGATACAAAAACCTAAATAAATGTAAATCCCAATGTAAATATAAACATTGTATCTCAAAAGAATCTGTATAGTAATTCAAACTAGCATAGTTGGAACCATAATATAAATAACTCATTGAATGATTATTAGGACATCAGTCAACAAGAGGGAGGCTCTAGACTCTCATTAAACCTTCAATAGATGCACATGAACTCTCATAAGTAGGACACGGGGACTCTCATTGTTGAAGCATGTAACCTCTACTTATAGTACATGGGGGACCTAAAACGTTCACTCAGAGGTATCATTACCATCCTGTATTGATATTGAGTCTCTTCGGGGCTAGCGTGCCCAGCTAAAAAAATCCAGCAGGGTTTTCTTCTGAAGAAGGATCTTTTCTCTATTACCTCCTCTTCGAAGGGGGGGAACATGATCAATAATCCTGAACCATAGATCCTTCACAGTATGATGGGATTCTAGAAAGTGGCATGCCACTGGTTGGTCACTTTTTCCAGTGAGGAGTGCCTGACGTATGGAAGATCTATGGTTTGCCATCCTGGTACAGGTTTTGCCAGTGTAAAATTTGCCACAGGGAGAGTGAAGCAAATAGATAATGTAGGTAGTGGTACACGTTAGGAATGTGTTGATCACATATTTTTTCTTTCTGTCAGGGTGTTGGAATGAAGAGCCAGTCAACATCCCATTACAAGTTACAAAACTTAAACAGCGGAAGCATCCCTTCTTTTTGTGTAGCCATGACTGTGAAGACTCTTTCATAGGTACATTAGTATGTACCAAAAGGTCTCTGAGACTCCGTTTTCTTTTGAACGCCATCCTTGGTACCTCATATTGTGTAAAGGTAGATTGGGGTCTGCTTGAATAAGTTTCCATTCATCACGGATGGATTTGACAATCCTATGTTTTTCTGGTGCATAGGCAGTAATGAATGTCAATCATTGTTGATTACCGTGATATGGGGGAACACTGGTGTTGAGTGCAGCTAGTTTACTCTTATTTAGTACTGAAGGTTTGTATCCTCTATGTAACCAATAAGAACAAATACCACGGAGAGGTGGATAAGCTCTGAAAAAAGGATTGTTTTTTTTTGCACTATATATTGAAACATAAATGATAAAATATAACTTTTAATTAATAAATACAAAAACAGCAAGATTTTAAGAGAACTACTTGCTGCTTACACACTTGATTAAAAACACACCTCCGGTGTAATTCTGTTTCAGTTTCACGATGAGTAAATTATGTTGTAACTAGAGTGACATTCATAATATCTTGTAAGAAGTAAAATGATAAACTACTTTTTAGAAGACCACAAGTACTGTGTCTTTAAATAGTTTGAAATGATTGCTTGACATTAGCTATCAGCTTGGTTAATACAGATTACGTCTGCACAGTAATCCACTTTATGTACTAAGTGTACTGAGTAAATACTGGCTAGTATAGTTTTCTCTAAATATTTTTTTTTATATAATAGTGATCTTTCAACGCAGACCACATTAAGGCCTAGATTTGGAGTTCGGCGGTAGCCGTCAAAACCAGCGTTAGAGGCTCCTAACGCTGGTTTTAGGCTACCGCCGGTATTTGGAGTCAGTGATTAAAGGGTCTAACGCTCACTTTACAGCCGCGACTTTTCCATACCGCAGATCCCCCTACGCCATTTGCGTAGCCTATATTTTCAATGGGATCTTTCTAACGCTGGTATTTAGAGTCGTTTCTGAAGTGAACGTTAGAGCTCTAACGACAAAACTCCAGCCGCCTGAAAATAGCAGGAGTTAAGAGCTTTCTGGCTAACGCCGGTTCATAAAGCTCTTAACTACTGTACCCTAAAGTACACTAACACCCATAAACTACCTATGTACCCCTAAACCGAGGTCCCCCCACACCGCCGCCACTCGATTAAAATTTTTAACCCCTAATCTGCCGACCGCCACCTACGTTATATTTATGTACCCCTAATCTGCTGCCCCTAACCCCGCCGACCCCTGTATTACATTTATTAAACCCTAACTTGCCCCCCACAACGTCGCCGCCAGCTACTTAAAATAATTAACCCCTAATCTTCCGACCGCAAATCGCCGCCACCTACGTTATCCCTATGTACCCCTAATCTGCTGCCCCTAACATCGCCGACCCCTATATTATATTTATTAACCCCTAATCTGCCCCCCTCAACGTCGCCGACACCTGCCTACACTTATTAACCCCTAATCTGCCGAGCGGACCTGAGCGCTACTATAATAAATGTATTAACCCCCAATCCGCCTCACTAACCCTATCATAAATAGTATTAACCCCTAATCTGCCCTCCCTAACATCGCCGACACCTAACTTCAATTATTAACCCCTAATCTGCCGACCGGAGCTCACCGCTATTCTAATAAATGTATTAACCCCTAAAGCTAAGTCTAACCCTAACACTAACACCCCCCTAAGTTAAATATAATTTTTATCTAACGAAATAAATTAACTCTTATTAAATAAATTATTCCTATTTAAAGCTAAATACTTACCTGTAAAATAAATCCTAATATAGCTACAATATAAATTATAATTATATTATAGCTATTTTAGGATTAATATTTATTTTACAGGCAACTTTGTAATTATTTTAACCAGGTACAATAGCTATTAAATAGTTAAGAACTATTTAATAGTTACCTAGTTAAAATAATAACAAATTTACCTGTAAAATAAATCCTAACCTAAGTTATAATTAAACCTAACACTACCCTATCAATAAAATAATTAAATAAACTACCTACAATTACCTACAATTAACCTAACACTACACTATCAATAAATTAATTAAACACAATTCCTACAAATAAATACAATTAAATAAACTAGCTAAAGTACAAAAAATAAAAAAGAACTAAGTTATAGAAAATAAAAAAATATTTACAAACATAAGAAAAATATTACAACAATTTTAAACTAATTACACCTACTCTAAGCCCCCTAATAAAATAACAAAGCCCCCCAAAATAAAAAATTCCCTACCCTATTCTAAATTAAAAAAGTTACAAGCTCTTTTACCTTACCAGCCCTGAACAGGGCCCTTTGCGGGGCATGCCCAAGAATTTCAGCTCTTTTGCCTGTAAAAAAAAACATACAATACCCCCCCCCCAACATTACAACCCACCACCCACATACCCCTAATCTAACCCAAACCCCCCTTAAATAAACCTAACACTAAGCCCTGAAGATCTTCCTACCTTGTCTTCACCATCCAGGTATCACCGATCCGTCCTGGCTCCAAGATCTTCATCCAACCCAAGCGGGGGTTGGCGATCCATAATCCGGTCCAGAAGAGGCTCCAAAGTCTTCCTCCTATCCGGCAAGAAGAGGACATCCGGACCGGCAAACATCTTCTCCAAGCGGCATCTTCGATCTTCTTCCATCCGGAGCGAAGCGGCAGGATCCTGAAGACATCCAGCGCGGAACATCCATCCGGACCGACGACTGAACGACGAATGACTGTTCCTTTAAGGGACGTCATCCAAGATGGCGTCCCTCGAATTCCGATTGGCTGATAGGATTCTATCAGCCAATCGGAATTAAGGTAGGAATTTTCTGATTGGCTGATGGAATCAGCCAATCAGAATCAAGTTCAATCCGATTGGCTGATCCAATCAGCCAATCAGATTGAGCTCGCATTCTATTGGCTGTTCCGATCAGCCAATAGAATGCGAGCTCAATCTGATTGGCTGATTGGATCGGCCAATCGGATTGAACTAGATTCTGATTGGCTGATTCCATCAGCCAATCAGAAAATTCCTACCTTAATTCCGATTGGCTGATAGAATCCTATCAGCCAATCGGAATTCGAGGGACGCCATCTTGGATGACGTCCCTTAAAGGAACAGTCATTCGTCGTTCAGTCGTCGGTCCGGATGGATGTTCCGCGCTGGATGTCTTCAGGATCCTGCCGCTTCGCTCCGGATGGAAGAAGATCGAAGATGCCGCTTGGAGAAGATGTTTGCCGGTCCGGATGTCCTCTTCTTGCCGGATAGGAGGAAGACTTTGGAGCCTCTTCTGGACCGGATTATGGATCGCCAACCCCCGCTTGGGTTGGATGAAGATCTTGGAGCCAGGACGGATCGGTGATACCTGGATGGTGAAGACAAGGTAGGAAGATCTTCAGGGGCTTAGTGTTAGGTTTATTTAAGGGGGGTTTGGGTTAGATTAGGGGTATGTGGGTGGTGGGTTGTAATGTTGGGGGGGGGGGTATTGTATGTTTTTTTTTTACAGGCAAAAGAGCTGAAATTCTTGGGGCATGCCCCGCAAAGGGCCCTGTTCAGGGCTGGTAAGGTAAAAGAGCTTGTAACTTTTTTAATTTAGAATAGGGTAGGGAATTTTTTATTTTGGGGGGCTTTGTTATTTTATTAGGGGGCTTAGAGTAGGTGTAATTAGTTTAAAATTGTTGTAATATTTTTCTTATGTTTGTAAATATTTTTTTATTTTCTGTAACTTAGTTCTTTTTTATTTTTTGTACTTTAGCTAGTTTATTTAATTGTATTTATTTGTAGGAATTGCGTTTAATTAATTTATTGATAGTGTAGTGTTAGGTTAATTGAAGGTAATTGTAGGTAGTTTATTTAATTATTTTATTGATAGGGTAGTGTTAGGTTTAATTATAACTTAGGTTAGGATTTATTTTACAGGTAAATTTGTTATTATTTTAACTAGGTAACTATTAAATAGTTCTTAACTATTTAATAGCTATTGTACCTGGTTAAAATAATTACAAAGTTGCCTGTAAAATAAATATTAATCCTAAAATAGCTATAATATAATTATAATTTATATTGTAGCTATATTAGGATTTATTTTACAGGTAAGTATTTAGCTTTAAATAGGAATAAGTTATTTAATAAGAGTTAATTTATTTCGTTAGATAAATATTATATTTAACTTAGGGGGGGTGTTAGTGTTAGGGTTAGACTTAGCTTTAGGGGTTAATCCATTTATTAGAATAGCGGTGAGCTCCGATCGGAAGATTAGGGGTTAATAATTGAAGTTAGGTGTTGGCGATGTTAGGGAGGGCAGATTAGGGGTTAATACTATTTATGATAGGGTTAGTGAGGCGGATTAGGGGTTAATAACTTTATTATAGTAGCGCTCAGGTCCGCTCGGCAGATTAGGGGTTAATAAGTGTAGGCAGGTGTCGGCGACGTTGTGGGGGGGCAGGTTAGGGGTTAATAAATATAATATAGGGGTCGGCGGTGTTAGGGGTAGCAGATTAGGGGTACATAGGGATAACGTAGGTGGCGGGGGTTTAAAAAAATATGCAGGGGTCAGCGATAGCGGGGGCGGAAGATTAGGGGTTAATAAGTGTAAGGTTAGGGGTGTTTAGACTCGGGGTACATGTTAGAGTGTTAGGTGCAGACGTAGGAAGTGTTTCCCCATAGGAAACAATGGGGCTGCGTTAGGAGCTGAACGCTGCTTTTTTGCAGGTGTTAGGTTTTTTTTCAGCTCAAACAGCCCCATTGTTTCCTATGGGAGAATCGTGCACGAGCACGTTTTTGAGGCTGGCCGCGTCCGTAAGCAACTCTGGTATCGAGAGTTGCATTTGCGGTAAAAATGCTCTACGCTCCTTTTTTGGAGCCTAACGCAGCATTTGTTTGAACTCTTGATACCAGAGTTAATTTTATGGTGCGGCCAGAAAAAAGCCAGCAGAGCGTTAACAGCCCTTTTACCGCCGAACTCCAAATCTAGGCCTCAGAGAGTATATTGTAAGAGAGAAAATTAGTGTTTTTTTATAAAGCTGCAGTATTATTCGGTATGTGCTATGACTTCAAATTACTCAACATTAGCCAACAGTTAAATTAATGCAAAATAAGTCAACACAGTAACCCCCTTGTGGTACTAGTAGTACCATAAAGCTACCCCTTAAAATTGTTATTTCTATTGACGATTTTCATGTTATTTTAAAGTAATAATTATCAACAGCCGGAGGGAAAGTTAAAATATGCAAAAGTCCCCTAACGTGGTCCCGTTTCACATTCGCTTCCTCAGAGGGGTACGCGTCGCTGCAGAGTGAGCTCTTTTATGACAGAGTAGGTCCTTGCCCCTAGATCTTGATAGGTTGCTGGCTTGCATGTTCATTGGCTGCTGGAGATGTCAATCATAATTTTTTTTCAAAATCAGTTTTATTGAAAAATAATAAAGATACAACAATACACAAAATTGTCCAGTTCAAATGTATACAAGGAGAAATATGAACAAGTACATTTTGAGAAAACATAAACGGGCTCTAGATCAAGAAATACAATTCCATCTGAACAATCCGTATAGTATAAAATGGAAACAGACATTATTAATTTTATTGAAAACTATTAATAAAACCTTGTTGTAAGTCGCATTAACTGGAGTGTTGATTTAGTGAGATAATCTGCGTTGAAGCAAACCAGTATAAACCTTGAAGTATGGCAATGCATATGAAATAATCTGGGCCATAAGTATGTGATATCTGACCTGTTAAAAAGGTATGGTCACGAAAGAAAATATTGTATCTAGGTTGAGTGACTAGCATGGTAAGGTAAGAGGTAGAGGTAGAAGACGGAAAAGGGGGGGGGGAAGAAAAAAAAAAGGGAGGGAGACGGGGAGTTCAAAAGGCGAAGGATAATAGTATCTAGAAATTTGAGGATTTTGAAGACTCTCACTATATGGGCCAGGTAGGGTTCTTATTTTGTAGCCATACGTCCCACACTAGCCAGTACACTTCCATCTGATCAATAGAGTTATAGAAATGTCTCTCCATGATTGCCATATAGTCGATTACATTCTTGATTTCTGAGAGGCTGGGGGGGGTTGGAAGATTTCCATGACCTTGCTATACAGAGTTTTGTTGCCGTGAAAATGTACACCAACTATCTCTTGTCAATCATTATTTTAATCTCTCTACGTTTCCTTATTTTGTGGTACGGATAGAAACAGTAATGTCACTTGTTATTACTTGCTTGAAGTATCTAAATGAAGTGTCAGCCTGATTATAATGTCTGTTAACTTGGTTTTGCGGTAGAATGTCCGATACTGGTGATATCAGGTGAATGGGACGCACTCAGTGTTTACATGTAGATGACACCATCTTTGATTGGGGGAGAGTTAAGCGAAGTCAGCCTATCACTGCTGGGGATAAGGCGTGCCTCTTGTTAGTTATGACAGTTTAGAAACTTGGAGAAATTGTCTCTCTAGAAGTATGACATTATCCGTTACAGCGTAATGTTTTTAATTATTGTGTATAATGTATCAACTATACTGTTGTAAAGGATTCATAACAGTATTGATCACTTTAGGGTATTAGTAATGAAAGTTTATATTAATATTGGATTTATTTTATGTATATAAAATGACGTGCTCAAAAAATAGTGGACAAATAGTGTAATCTAATACCAGTTCAGATTGTTTTATTCTACTGATATTTACTGTGGGTGACATATACTGAGTTTAAAATAAAATACGTGATTTTATTTTTGATATATAAGATCAAATATTATGGACAATTTCCTGTCTTTTGATCTGTGCCATCATTAGCTATTGATGTGACATAGTCAAGTGCTAAAATAGATGTAAATAATAAAACTTGTATAAGTTATGTAGTGAATGTCAATTGACTATCGCACGCAGTGTAATAGCCATGAAATAAAATTACATCCTAAATGGGCTTGTGGTTGATTATTATTATTATTATTATTATTATTATTATTATTATTATTATTAATGATATAATTAATGTATTGCTATAAATATACATTATAATTATTATTGTCATTTATTCCATATGGTTTGATACTGTTCAACAAATGAATCCATTTGCATTCAATTTTTAATAATGTCTGTTCCACATTACCCCCTCTGATACCAAGGGTGGCTTGCTGTAATACTGCAAATTTCATCAATGATTCATTGTTGTTGTGTCTGTTGTGGAAGTGTCTGGCGACACTGGTAATGATTTTACCTTTTTCCAAATCTTTTTTGGCGTTACGGATGGTTCTACTATGTTCTAATATCCTTGTTCTGGCTTGGCTTGTCGTCATACCGACATAGAACAAGTCACATGGTCCAGAACATTGCAATATGTCCATAACTCTAATTGAGGTGGAGGAAAAATGTGATGTTAACACATGCTTTTTACCATATTTATCTTGTATGTATTTCAATTTTATTACTTTTGGGCATGTACTGCATGTGCCACATGGGAACATACCAGGAGATTGACTTGTCCTTTTAGGTCTATGAACATAATGACTTGTGACTAGCATGTCTTTTAAATTCTTAGGTCTTTTATAGCCAATGGATAGCTGGTTATCTATTTGGCTAGCCAGGAGAGAATCATTTTGGAATATGTGCCAGTTATTGTTAATTATATTGATAACTTGTTTCATTTGAGGATTGCAGGTGGTAATCAATCTAGTAACATTGTCAGTTTTTCTTTGGCGAGGTTGTAACAATTTTTGTTGCTCTGTTTTTAATGCCTGTGTCTGTGCCCATTTCACAGAGCGATTACTATAACCTCTCTCTTTCAGCCTATTGGATAATTTAATTGTTTCCTGTTTATACTCTGAAGTGTTAGAACAATTGTGTCTTAACCTTATAAACTCTCCTTTGGGAATAGCTTTGAGGGTACTGGGGGCATGAGCACAGGTATGATGTAATAAGGCATTGGCACTAGTTGTACAATGGCACCACTGTAGCTAGCTTCCCTAATTATTGTACATTTTTAAGGTTATAAATAATAATATTTTGCCACCTTTAGTAAAAGATAAATTTAGGGAAGAGGTGCTGTGCAGCAACTCAAACAGCAAACTAATGAGGGAAGATCCCCCAAGAAAGGAGCTGCACTAATAGCATTCAAAGCTTGGACTTGTGAGCAATGAAAAACTGAAAAAGTGAAAAAATAAAATATAACTTATTTAAATGTACTTAAAATTTAGGGACCCAGTGTGTGAAAACACATAAAAACAACTAGAGACTTGATTGACTAAATTCCTGTTTATTAAAAAATATTGCCTTTGGGATAATATAAATCTAACAGGAATTGGCATCTGGTGGATAGAACTACTGTATATTCAATGTGAGGGCACGATCGGAGAGTCGCCACAATATTGTATAACTTGACTGTAGGAGGCTAGAGAAAAGCCTACAGGGATAGATGTATATGGGTATCAAATAACACTGAAATAAACAATATTATTTGAGTGGGGTTAGAGAGGTAGAGATGGTGTGCTAGATACTACTGACCCAAATACTAGTGTGAGATCATCAGTGTAATGCTTCAACACATGAAATTGTGGATTGTTCTATATAATGTTCTTTGTTTCCACATGTCCTCATATCAATTGGTCTCCTTGTAACATAAAGTTATTATATAGTGTGATACTCCAAACTCTAAGAATGTGGATTAGTATGTATATCGTTTGTTATTGTTTCCACGTCCTCATATCCCTTAGTCTTCTTGTAACATAGAGCTATTATACATTATTTTTTTAATATATATTTCTTTATTTAACATTGTACATAAACAAACAGAAAATGTTTTCAGCATTATAAAGCTTTGTTCCATAAAATAAAGGAGAAAGATAGTTGAAAGAAAATCTAACATTATTTTGTTAGCTTATTTACATCTTAATCCTAATCAAGTTAAACATAGTTTCGATTTTTTTTTTTTTAATATTAACTATCACAGAACTGTACAATGTATTTAAAAAAGAAAAAGAGGGGAGAGAGGGGAGGCGGAGGAGGGGAGAGAGAGAGAGAAGGAAAAAAAAAAAAAAAAAAGGAAGGGGCATTAGTCTTCCAGGATCACCAAATCCTAATCAAGTTAAACATAGTTTCGATTTTTTTTTTTAATATTAACTATCACAGAACTGTACAATGTATTTAAAAAAGAAAAAGAGGGGAGAGAGGGGGAGGAGGGGAGAGAGGGGAGGCGGAGGAGGGGAGAGAGAGAGAGAAGGAAAAAAAAAAAAAAAAAAAGGAAGGGGCATTAGTCTTCCAGGATCACCAAAGTCCCAGTAGAACTAATTCCGAATTCCGGAAAGGGAATATTAAATGGTCTATTTCTCCTGGAGATAAACTCTTAATGAGCATGGACCATTTTTGAAAAAAAGAACAAATGTCTTGGTCGTTGTTCATATCTGTGTCAATTTGTTCTACTCATACATTGCTTTTGCACATAATTTTCTATGAAACTGGGGAGCATTAATGTTTTTCCAATAGCGTAAATTCAAGTTTCTAACTGATAAAAATAATTGTGTTTATAAGTTTCTTATGGGTTTGTTTCTCAGGATCTTCCCATAGAAAGATACTATGGGAGAAAGATAGTTCAATTGATGGTATTTTTAGGATCCTATTGATCCAATATTCTACTTTACACCATAGCTGTTTAATTCTAGGACAATCCCATATCATATGCTTCAGATCGGCTGCCTTTCGTGAGCATTTTGGGCATGTTGAAAAAGACTGATTTCCCCATTTAGCACCCTTTGCTGGTGTATAATGGGCCTGATACAAGAGCTTTATATGGGACTCTCTCTATGTCTCTATGTTGAAGATACCGTAGTTGTTTTTACTCTTTCAATTGACCTTGAAATAGTGTCATGATTAATTACTAACTGAGGATCAAGATTATTCCATTGTTGAAACAGATGTTCTAAATTTATATCTCCTCTTTTTGAGAGTATCAATTGGTAGCACAAGGAGATTGAGCGTATCCCCCCCCCCTCACCAGTGGAAACCATTTCTCAAGTGGTCCCCAGGACCAATTCCACCCATGTTCAGCAGTTAATTTAAAAACATAATGTCTTGCCTGTAGGTATGCGAAAAAGTCAGTTGTATTATACCCGTATCTAAGGATGGGTAAATCAGCTTCTCCCAGTATCTATCTCTTTGAAGATAATTGGATTCTCTATATTTATAGATCTCTTTGTAATAGTTGGTAAAAATCTCCAATATTTCTTCAGGGGTATTATAGATCTTATCTTCACTATGTATTCTCTGAAATACCGGGGGTTTATTATTATTTTTGGCTAGAAATGCGAGAAGCTTGCCCGATTTGTTTCCCTGCCTGTAGTATTTTGCTTGTGTTTTAAGTTCTCTTTGAGTGGTTTCTTTTAAAAGAAATATATCTCTTTCTTTTTTTGCTTTATTATATTTGTCCCAATTTGATTGTGTTTTAGATTGCAGGTATTTATTATAAGAGTTTGTTACAGATTGGGAGACTTGTTTCTCTTTTTCTCTTTGTTTCCTTTTTTGCCTTACATTGTAGGCGAGGATCTGACCCCTAAGTACCGCTTTACTTGCTTCCCAGAATATAACTGGTTTATCAAGATAATCATTATTATACTGTTGGTATTCCTCAAATTTGGCTTTAAGCCAGTTTTTAAATTTAATATTTGTATATAGGTGCCTGGGGAAGTAAAAACGAGCAAAAGAATCATTATTTCCCGTGAATATTTGCAGTGAGATCGGAGCATGGTCTGATAGACATATGGAGTGTATATCAGATTGAAGTTTCTTTTTGGCTATGTTATCATCTATCAGAAAAAAATCTATTCTAGATAATGATTTATACACTTTCGACATACAGGAATATTTTCTAGTCTCTGGATTCTGCATTCTCCATATGTCTATCAGACCAAGGTTTTAAGAAAAAGCTTGTAATATCCTGGTCTCCATCCAATCTCTTTTAGTCCTTATTGATTTAAATTTATGTCTAAATCTATCTAGTTGGGAATGGAAGGTCATATTAAAATCTCCTCCAATAAGCAAGAAACCTGGAGCCATCTGCAATATCCTCAATTGGAGGGAGTCCCAAAACTCTTTACACAAATAATTAGGAGCGTAGATATTACATATTATATAAGCTGTGTTATCTAATTTTATTTTAAGGATAAGGTATCTACCCTCAGGGTCAATGTCCATTAGCAGAATTTCATAGCTAATTTTTTTTCCGATCAAAATAGCTACCCCTTTCTACCCAGGCAGATCTTAATTTTTTTGCTTCTTCAAGATTTAAGTGTGTTTCCAGAAGTAAAGCAATATCAGTTTTTAATTTTCTTAGGTGTGTTATAATAGATTTTCGTTTAATGGGAGAAGTTATACCCCCAACATTCCAAGATATGATTTTTAGTGCAGCTGAGCTAATCATGGTTTTTTAAGAAGGGAAAAAACACCCCATAGCAAAAATATTAAAGGGGAGAAAGACAAAAAAAAAAAAAAAAAAGGCCTCTCACACTCCATTCCCCCCTCGTCCACAACTTCCTTCCCCCCATCCACAGGTTACTTCCCATTAAACCCCTGTCCCAAGAGCCAAGGGAAAACCTAGCCATTTTCAGGTAATTCAATTCATTATCAGTTTAAGCAGTCAACCGGTTAAGGTAAATTCTTTTTTAAATTGGTGTCTGCGAGGATCTCTCTAACTATCTGAGAGCTTTCTGCTTCTCTTACTTTATCAAAAAGGAAGGTTTGCTTTTGAGACGAAATTTTTAATCTAGCCGGGTAGATTATGGTGGCTTGTGCACCCTGATTAATTAATTTGGTACAGAGTGGAGAGAGCTCTTTTCTCTTGAGAGATGTCTCATATGAGAAATCTTGAAAGAGAAGAATTTTGAAGCCATCAATCATAATTGGCTGTTTTTTTTCTGAATTGACGCAGGAAAGTAACCCTGTCTTGAAAGTTCAAGATTTAAGCCAGAATGGGTCTAAGCTTTAAATTCGAGCCTCCATTATGGTTAAAACTCCCCACTCTGTGTGCTCTTTCAACCAAAATGGGCGGATTAGATATTGGGAATCCCATTAACTGTTGGTAGTGTAGTTTTGAAACCAATTAATTAAATCTTCATATTCCCTGCTCTCAGGAAGACCTATAATACGCAAGTTGTTCCTGCGGGAGCGATTTTCCAAATCATCTATTTTATTTAATAGTTTGTTAACTGCGAGACTATTACTTTCCACTCTGGGTTTAAGAAGATTTTGTGTGTCTTCTAAATCTGACAATCTTTTTTCTGCCTCTTGTAATCTGGTTGCAAACTGTTTGACTTCATTAGTGAGATGTAGTAGGTCTTGCTTGATCTCATCTTTTAAAGATTCAAATTTTGGGGTGAGGGTGTCCGCTATACTTGCTACTAAACCTTGCATATAGACACATTCAGTGATTTTAGGTGTGTTAATAGAAGATGGGTGAATTTCAGTGGGTGTTTCTGTGAGATTTTTATTCTTCCTCTCTCTTGACTTGGTGGCCATGTTTGGAGAAGGATGTGGGGAGTGAGTAGGTGATTTAAGGAATTTATCCATGGGGCATAGTAAGCCGTGTGCTTCTTAAGATCCCCTTCAATATGCAACCCCGGGGGGGGGGGGGGTGAGGGAAAAAAAAAAAAGTGGGGGGGAGGTGAGTGGACCATGAGTTGTGATAAAATAAAGATAATGAATGTGTGGACATGCAAGTAAGCTAAAGAGTGTCACCCTTATGCAGATGTTTCAATTAGGTTTGAAGGGGATAGAATAAGAAAAAATACTAGGAAAAAAAATACTCTATTATTGGTATCTAGTAATTGTTTTCCTTTTTCCCTT